>NC_139585.1:29935167-29992667 GCF_946808225.1 Silurus aristotelis
ATATCAGATCTAAATCTGTACAAATGAGAGCAGGAATGATCACATGTTCTGTCTAAACAAACTGATACAGAAAAGGAATCTATTTATACGTGTATGAACTCGTCAGCAGTACACACACACCTTTCTCTGTTCTCCTGCCCTGTGTGATGGAACAAATGTGACAGTCAGTTAAATCAATCCAAATCTAATATATTTGTTGTATCATATCATTCTGATGAATCAATGTTTTTATCAGATTAAATGTGTTCAACAAACTAAATAAATGATAAATATTAATAAAGTAGAACTCTGCTCTGAAGTGGTTCACATGTTTTCAGCCATGTGAAGTTTTATTACTGTTAAATAAAATATATCCTTGCACGTCTTAATACATTAACCACATCACCCTCCTTTCTCTCAGGCCTCTTTTCCTTCCCCTTGCCTTTCCTCTCACTGCCCTACACACAGAAATGGGGATCAGTTCCCCTTTAAATGTTCCCTGAATACGACCTGAGCTGATCTGTTGGTGTTACAGAAAATCTGGGCACTGCCATTAGTGAACATTTATAATTAAGGAGTGTAACTTTATCTGCAGCAATGCTGAGGCAGGTGATGGGTGTGAATAAAACTCCCATATTAATTCCTTCTGTCACTGTCAGGGTTCAGTTCTGAAGATCTGATGTTCTTGTTTAAGGTTTAAAATAATGCCAGTTCTGGTAATAATAAAAAATCTATAAAAATTTGTAACAATAATTAAAGAACCTTTTTATTTCTGTAACTGAAGCAACAATAAACAGACCTGCTTGACATCATGTTCTATACCATGTGTAGAGATTATACTTACAGAAAGTGGAGATCTGTAAAGTGAGCCAGCACACAGCAAACACACATTCAGCTGGTATCACAATAACTCGCAGATCCACCGTACGCTGACCGTTTCCTGTTTATAATAAATTAATGATCACTCGTAGCACCATATATCATTAGATGGACAAGTTTCAATAACATTTAATAATTTTAAACTAACATTTATATAGTGCGGAATTTTCTATTATGATTATTAAAATCAGACTCACGTGCTTTTAGGATCAGCTCCACTATTAACGCAGTAATGTTCACAAAAACAACCAGCACTGACCCAACCATGAACACAACCACACTCCATCCAGCTGTAATACAAAGTCATGATGAACAGAGATAAAGAATTTATCTTGACTGAAACATGACAGTAAAGATTTGTGTACTTACAAGGCTGAATCACAGTGTTTTTGGAGTCTGAGTCGGATTCTAGACGTCTGGCATCTGAAGCAAAACCAGTCAGTATCAGTTAGAAACTTTCAGCATGATGTTCATAATCAACACACACACCCCCACCCCCCTCGCTTGACTTAGGAAGTTTCTCTGCCTATTCACTTTGCCATCGTCCGTCGTTCCCCCCGGCACAATCCCTGACCGTTATGATTGTGTACTTTAAAAGAAAATACTTTACTTTAGTTCACGTCAATGTCTCCCAGTGTTTCTGGAGATTTGTTTTCTTAAAGTATAAAAACACAGTGAATTTATATGAGCAGTAACATCTGATCAAACTCTAGTCTGGAACATACAGTATTAGGTGATGTAGATGTAAGATGTATTCGGCAACTGAATCTGCACCCTTTCAACATGACATTCACACCCATACACACTGACATTTTGTTTTGTTTACTGTATATAGTAAAAAGGATTAGACCTGATAATCGCTTTAGACTTGAAAACAGTGTCGTCATGGTCAAGATGTAGAGGAACACAGTCACACAGGTCAATGCATCACGTTCTAAACACATTTAAAATTATTGACAAAACATTTTTAACAATTGTAATAACCACTTTTATTATACATTTACAAATAATTCACTACAAAACTGCAATAAACCACTTTTAAAGCTAAAACACAGTGTGATGCTGGATGATTTCTTCTCTTGGCTTCCTGATGTAACTTTGATCAGAGAGCTTTAGTTCATTAAATAAAACATTTAGAAATTCCTTTGTACATAAAAAATAAAAAATAAAAAGGATCATCCAGTGGAACAGCAACTCCAGTAAACAGTAAAGGAACAGGACTGGTACTTACCGTTCACATCAGTCACTACCACAGAATGGATGTAGATCGACCCTGATGCACTCACAATCTCCAGGATCATCATTATTGATACAATGAGTAAAGAATCTGCAAAAAAACTACAAAATCAATGTTACACATTTGATCCATCACTGCTCTTATTCAGGTTATTAAAATATGCTACACTCTGTACCAGAATCTACCAGACCATCATAATAAATACAGCAAAGTCCCAACAAATCTAGCGTTAAAACTTTGACGGTCCCTTTAATGAATTTATTTATAATCTTGTCCATCGTCATCACTCCCAATGAAATGTCTTTTACTCAATGCCACTGTCTCTAATCCATACAACATCTCAGGTCTCACCACAGTCCTATAAACTTTCCCTTTCACTCTCACAGATCCTCTTCTATCACAAATCACTCCTGCTATCACTCTTCTCCACCCACTCCACCCTGCCTGCACTCTTTTCTTCACTTCTCTAACACACTTTCCATTACTTTGCACTGTTGACCACTTCTCAACCTTCTCCCTACTCTCACCACAAATCACAATATCATCCGCAAGAAACATCATAGTTCATGGAGACTCCTGTCACACCAAGTACCTTTCTAGCTGTCTCCCTTATCACTTCTGAAGTAGTTGGCCATTCATCCAGCACCTCTTCACCACCACCGAACTCCACCATCTTATTCTTCTTTCAGTCCTCACTCTCCTCCTCTTCTTCTTCACCTCCAAAACCATCCTACAGACTAATATCTGATGCTGTCTAGCTACACTGTCCCCTGCCAACACCTTAGAGTCTCCAATCTCCTTCAGGTTGCATCTCCTACATAGCACATAGTCCACCTGTGTGCACCTTCCTTCACTCTTATACGTCACCCAATGATCCTCCTTCTTCTTAAAATACGTGTTCACCACTGCTATTTCCATCCTTTTAGCAAAATCTACCACCATCTGCTCTTCCACATTTCTCTCCTTAAAACCATACCTACCATCACCTCCTCATCACCTCTGTTCTCTTCACCTACATGTCCATTAAAGTCTGCCCCAATCACCAATCTTTTTTTTTCTTCTACCACTTTATCTAACTCCAGAACTTTTCTCTCACAATGATAACATTTATCATCACTCCATTCTCCTACACCATTTCTCTTTCTATCCATGGTAAAACAGTGTGATCCCACCCCCTATGCTCCTCACCTCACTCCCTTTCCTCTTGGTCTCCTGAACACACATGTCCAACGTTCTTAACTCCATCATATCAGCTACCTCTCTCCCTTTACCAGTCATAGTGCCAACATTTAAACCCACTCTAATCTAAGTGTATTATATACTTACTCAGACATTTGCAATTAGTTTGTAAAAAGAAAAACCATCCTGCCAATGATGGAAATAGCACCATAGTCAGGCTTTCTGAAAAACAGACCGTTAATTACGTCAAAATAAAGATTTTCTTGTGAAGATTAAATTTGAAGTTAAATATATTATTTGTGATTGTAATGATACTGAAGAAGATCCTGTAAACATGCTCAAGACTTCACATACACAACTAAAACTGCACTTTTGTGGGATTAAACTTAATTTTGGGTGGTAAATTACTTAGTAGATCTGGATAATGAAGCATCAAAAAATATGAAAAGTTTATAGATTTTAAAATATCTACAATTTAATAGGTTTTAGATTGAAATGAAAACATTTCATGTAGTTTAAAAACCATGACGTTGCTTATTATTCATTCATTCAGAATACACACACACACACACACACACACACACACACAAATACACACACAGAATAAACATAGGACAAGAAAGGCTTGAAAAAAATGGTAAATTGTTTAATGAAATTTACACATCAATCAACATGAGGCATTACCTGAAAAAGCTGCACTTACCTAAAGAACGAATTACAAATATCATAGTAATGAAAAATATCCGCAGTATATTGCCGTATTCTGTAGTTATGTAACTACTGTGTGTTACTTTTCGGAGAATCTTTCTAAAGTACGCTGCATTGAAAATAAAAGATTAAAAAAGGTTAATTCAGTCTTCAGTCGGTCTTAAAAATAAATAAAAGCATATAAATGGTATTTATATTTCAGGATTTTATGATAGTTACCCAAACATCTCAAATCGGTAGCTAGTGTTTTACACACAAGTGCCCTTATTCCAGTGTAAGGACCCTCTGTAACTGTGATGTAATAATAGAAACATATGATTACATTTACATTTGAATCAATACAGGACTGAATTATTCACTTGTTTAGAAGTTAATAAATCGTTTAATTATTTTACATACTGTACTGTGTAAAGACCTTCTGTAACAAATATTATAAAGAATGAAATGAAAATAAAGAATGCTAAAAAAAAAAAAAGCACTTATAAAAAGCATTAAAGAATAATGAGCTTTAAGAATGCCTGCTAGAGATTGTTTTATAAGAAATGAGATTTGATTATCCAATCAAGGACAAAAAAAATGGATAATTATATTATGGCTGGTTAAAATTTTTCAATATTTAAAGAAATATTGCATTTAGTACATTATATATACCCATAACTCACTCACAAAGACACAATAAAAAAAGTTATTTAATATATAAATAAAAAAGCTGAACTCTTACCTACAACAATAACATGCCAAAAAATCAGAAATAACCACATTAGCAAAGCCATCAGAATCAGCGCTTTCCCTGTACCGTCTGTTGTATTCCAAACCTGCACAATAATATCTAGACAACACAGAAAAATGTTAGTCAATATTACACAAATACATACAGTGCTTTATATACAACAAAATAAAAATATTCTCAAATGTATCTTACTTTTCTCTTTATATATTTATTAAAATAATGGTTTCCAGGACGTAATGGAGTAACTGTTTAATGTACACTCACGGTGATAAGCGACAACAGTCATCACAACATATTGTAGAGGAACTGCCAAATTATTCATTAAATGGCGAACATCACCTGCAATATAATGATGGTGTGTAGTGATTAGATCAGTGTTTCCTAAATCTCACATATAGTTAATTATTTTATTCATTCCCAGCTCCAAAAAAAACTAAATCAATAAAACACTACACTGGAGGAGAGCTGGTAATAAACTGCTAATTTAACACATGATGACTGAGTGCAGTAGCAAAATGCAAAAGGTGGACCTGGGACTGGTATCAAACTGGAAGAAATTATACTAAAATTATTTAAATAGATTTTCTTTGATTGACCTATTGACCAAGTATAAACTGAATTCTAAAAAAGTCTGTAAATTTATTTAAATAAAAACTAAACATATGTAACAAATGTATTTGTATTCAGATCATTTGTAGCAACTTTTGGAAGAAAAAAGGTCTGAATAAACTGGTGAAACTACTTGGCCTCAATTCTAAACATTATGTCTGAAGGAAATCAGGCACTGCTCATCACCTGAAAAAAAAACCATCTCAAGATGCTGTGCTGTGGGGAGTTTTTCTGGTCAGGGTTGAGGGAAAGCTGAATGGACAAATGTACAGAGATCTCAAAAAAATTGTTCCACAGAACTTAGGACTTCAGACTGGGCCAAAGGTTCACCTTCCTTCATGACAACAACCCTAAGCATATAGCCAAGACAACACAGGAGTGTCTTTGGGACAACACATATAAATGAATGTCTTTGAGTGCCCTGACCTGAACCATATTGAACATCATGAACAATCCAGGAGTGCAAAGCTTGTTGCATCTAACCCAAAAAAAGTTCAGGCTGCAATTTCTGCCAAAAGAAGCTTCAACTAATACGTATGTGCTTGTGATGTTTTAGTTTTTTTTTTTTTTATTCTATAATTCTGTTTTCACTTTGTCCTTTTAGATTAATGATAAAAAATGTTTAATGTAGTATCAGGTTGCAACATTACAACATTGGGGGGGGGGGGGAGTTTGAATATTTTCCAAATGCACTGTATATATACATGTATATCTACTATATATGTGAATAATCTGGTGGTTGTACATTGTCTAATGACTAAAGTTTAAATGATAAAGAATTCATATTATACCAATTAGTTTTTTCATTATAAAAGCACAATTTATAATTTACATTATTATATACTCAATAATTACTAAACATTTTCACTGTTCATTGATTTTCACACAATTGACCATTAAATCTTACCTTGAAGTGATTTCAAATGGACAGCAATCCAAAATAAAAAAATGATCCTAACAAAATTAAGTGAAGAACAAGTTGCTGCTTCAGTTAAAAACCCTGAAAAAAATGAGATTTTAATTACTCAATTACTTAATTACGTACTTTAATTAATGAAGTGCAGTCAATAATAATAGTGCAGGTATCCTCTTGTGCTCCACAAGACTCACAAAATAGTGCTAAACCTATAAAACCTCAAGGTCAAGTACATGGTCATTCCCCCATTTGAGAGGGATCACAAACCTGTGTCATGTTTCTAGAAGACTGCAACAAAGGAGTACTTCAGCTGATGCAGGGGCGTAGATTACGTGGGGGACGCGGGGGGGACGCACTTTTTATAAAAAGTTAATTCATCCCCCTCACTTTTTTACTGGAGGAAAAAAAACCAGGTAACACTACACATTTCATCCCCCCCACTTTTAAAATGATGGCTACGCCCCTGAGCTGATGCTCCGGTGGCCCTACATCAAATTTAGCAAAACGGTCCACAGAATGGTGACGAGGCACTAATGCTTTTTGAGCAGGCAGTTGAAGTGAAAGGTTGGCTGGAATCATTGAGGGCATGCCGCCTCTTTCGGAAACACTTAAGGGAAGCTCAGTTTGCAGACCAACAACTACTTGATAACAACCTGCTTAAGTTCCTGAAAATAACATGGGCTATTCTGTAGCAGGTTCTACTTGATGTTCTGTTTGCATTTGTCTGACAGCATTTGGACACATACTAAAGGTAGCTGCTGTCAGAGGAATGCAATGTAGTAAATCTTATAGTGATAAAGCAATTTGTTGCCTAACTACTGGTGGGGACAGCAGAATGGGGTCATTGCCACTGTCCAGCATCGTTGGAAGAGGCAGTCTAGTTGGTTGGGGATCACTTCCCTCCTTTCCATGAATCTGTTTATCTCCCCCACAGGCGAGTGATCCCAGCATCACAGGTATATGGTGTTTCCATGACCAATGCCATGTGATGAAGGTGGAGGCATTACGGCAACTCCATTCGATCTGAGACATATACTGGGTGCTGGTGGATATCCAAGGATGTTCATAATACACTTTGGTGAATTCAGGCTGTTTGGTGAATTCACCAAAGTCTGTCAATACACATTTGTGGATCAAGTGCTGATGTATGTGCTGCAGAATAATAAGTGTGGCAGCCATTTTGCTAAATCATGTGAATAATGTGATAATTACAGTTAAAGTAAACAGTGTAACTGTTAAAAACAATACTTACCCTCAGTAACACCCCAAAGGATGAAGACAATGGACATCATGATATTAGGACAAAGTACATGTGCACACTGTATAACTTGGGCTCTTCTGCTGTTATCTACAAAAAAAAACAAAAAAAAAAAACCAAGAAGATGATTTTTATGAAGTTTACTTTATTAAGTTGAAATGAATTCTAAAGTGATAGAAAGAAGCCCAGACTCACCATTATTTTGAAAAGATGTATAAGAGAAGTAGCCTAGGATAAATGATCCAATTACAAACCCAATTATACAAAAAACTAAAATCCCAATATGCATAGAGGAAAAACCTGCATGGGACAAACACCAGAGTTATTAAACCACAACAATACTGTAATATATAAGAGTAGTGAATGCTCTACAACATCTTTACCTGTTTAGTGTCCATACAAAACAACTTACCGAGCTGCTGCACCTCCACTGTTGTGTTATCTGATAAATCCCCAGAAAATGCTAAACATATATAAAGCCCTTTGTCTTCAATTCTGACATCCTTCAGTCTCATTGAGAAGTTTCCTTTGTTTCTGTCTGCAGTGCTGAAGAATTCTACTCTGCCCTTAAATCTCTCATGTGTTGATTCTGTCTGGATCATACCATTTTGGTAGAGCAGAACTAAGAGATCTTCATCCTTTTTCCATGAAACCTCTTCTATCTTTTCTGATGGTATATGTGAGTCTACAGAGCAGTTCAGAGTGATTTCTTCACTCGCATACGCAGATATGATGTGGGCTCCAGACACAATCAAGCGCTCTGAAACGAGAATTGTTTTATATAGATTTTACATAAATTCATTCTTTTTTTATATCATGTATTTTTTTTTTACAGAATATTATTCAAATCTTTTGGAAAAACAAATACCAAC
The DNA here is from genome assembly GCF_946808225.1 of Silurus aristotelis. Lineage (NCBI taxonomy): Eukaryota > Metazoa > Chordata > Actinopteri > Siluriformes > Siluridae > Silurus > Silurus aristotelis. The sequence continues at coordinate 29,943,535 of NC_139585.1, forward strand.
CAATCTCCATTATTTTAATCAGAGTTTCATCAGAGTGCTGGTTTGTGTGAATGACACACTTATAAACTCCTGCATCTTCCCGAGTCACATTTGTAAGCAGTAGAGAGAAGTTTCCATGAGCAACCTCCTCAGAGAAGAAATGAGCTCTTTCATGATAACGCCGGTTCTGAGACTCTGGTCGACTTTCTCCATTCTGCCACAAGTGCACTAGAGATCCAGAGTCATTTCTTTTCCACTCCACTTCCAGATCTTCCATTGGTAGAGGAGTTTCTACAAAACAGGGCAACATCACTGAGTCTCCCAGCTGGACAGTGAGAGAACCAATTGGACCCTGGACATGGAAACCTAAAGAGAATAAAAACAATGTTAAAATAATGTTGACCTGATATGTGAAATGCCATTCAATTATCATGTCTTAAGTTTCTACATTTCTTAGGGTTTCCCCCTTGTAGTTTGTGTAGCCAGAATTGGGATCTCCTCCACAGGTGCTGTGGCCTCCTTTTACACACGTGGTTTTCGAATAGCCGCTGTCCGTTCAGCACTATGGTGGCAGTCATGTTCAGAGCATGTTTCCTGTGGGTGTGTTATCTGTTACTAGAGTAAAGTATCTTTTGGCTAGGTAGTATGCAGTTCCCCTATGGGCCATTCGATTGCTAGGGCTTCTTGCTCTTGTTCTTAGTGTGGCTCACTTCCTTTTGACCAGTGATAAATTTTGGCTGTTCCTATCTGTCCTGTGAGAGCGTGGCACCCAGCCTAGTCTCTGAAGCGTTATGTGGACGATATGTATGGATATGTACAGTGTGTGTGTATGTATGAGTGGGTTGGGGTGGGGTGAGGCTTGGTTGGTGCATCTGCCCCCAGCTGTGTTTTAGCTGGTGATCCTCTTTTTGTTCTTCAGGCTAGGGTAATGGTAGTCCTTGTTTCCCGTAAGGCCTAGTGGGGGAGCAACTTAATTTTACCCTGGCCATAGACATATGGGTCAGGATCATGGCGTTCATGGCGCAGCCCGCTAACCATGGCCTTTCTTTTTTTATTTTTTGCTAGTTAGCTAGTGGCTCTGGTGCAGAGGTCATGTGCTCATCTTGTGGTGGGTTTTGGCTGGGAGGTTTTTTTTGTTCTTCCCAGTCCCAGTTTCCGCCCAGGTGTCAGGACTGGGGGCCTTTTGTACCTCTGGGGAACCCAGTCCTTCTTCCCTATTTTCAGGGTGGCCTTAGTGCTCTCAGGTTCCACTAACATTTCTTTTGGGTACTTCGGGGCCTACACACTGACCATCTTTGGATTCACCGTGGTTAAGAACTACAGGACTTTGTCCATTGCCACTTTCTCCACTAACTCTGCCACAGACTGCTTTTCTGGTTGCACCCATCTCTTGGTAGTCCTCAGCAGACCATCTGTGTCCAGGGTGTCTTGCCAGGATCCATTGAAAAAGGCCCCAACATGCCAGGATCTCCTCTATCATGGTGTCATAATCATCTGCCTCTTTCTCAAAAAGGCTGTAATATGCTACTTGTGCTTCACCATATAGAAATGGAGCGACAAGTTTCTTACCATTCTTGCTTTGGCCAGTACTCAAGTGTCGCAATGCACTCGCACATGTGTAAGACATCTTTGTGAGCAGGTGCTGTGGTTCCTGGCTGGGTCCAACGACTAACTCCTGTTATCCCCTGTTGATTAGTCTTCAAGATTTGTTGCAACATAGGATTCATGTTTTTAGAGTTTAAAGGATGGGTTCTGGTCTGTGTACATGTCTACATTCTCCAACAGTGTAGCGCTTCGCAACTGCGTTTGTCTGTCCACAACACTGGAGTTGAACCACCGCTGTCTGTTCAGCACCGTGCCGGCAGTCATGTTTAGAGCATTTTTCCTGTAGTGGGTGTGTGCCAGCATACTGTCGTCATACTAAAAACAGTGTTTGACATGACCAACAGAGAGACACTCAGGTCTACAAATTCCTACCTCATATGCCCACTTTTACTATTTTGCACTATTTGTATTCATTAAGAAATGTTGCACAGTGTATAGTTTCTGTACAATGCCTGTAAAGATTTTCCTTTTGTTTCTATCACCAAACTAAGTAATGTAACAGTATGAAGATTTGACCAGACAGATATGTAAATGTACAGATATTCCACTTTATTTTCAGTGAAAAATCCTCCCTTAGCACAAATAACAGTTTGGACAGTTTGTCAGCTGAAATACCAAAAGTTCAGCTGAAATACTTTGCCGTACCTCTTGTAAAACTTGCCAGAGGTGTTTTTTACTAGTTGGATATTTCTTTCAGACCTTGTGATCCAGTTCATTACAGGGCAGTTCAATCTGACCTGTACCACACTCTGTAGTTTTACTTATTGAACCTATGCTATAAGACACCCTCAATTGATTTAACATAATTTATTTAATTTAATGAATTGTAGCAATTAAACATTTATTTTTCTTCACTGATTCGGACTGATTGGAAATTTTAGAGACAAACTATTATTCACACTTCCTCAATTATGTTAAAGTTGACGCACTGGGAAAAAAATCCTTTTCACTTGGATGAGATCCTACACTGCCTTTTAGCTCCATAGAACAGTGTATTCAAGGTGCTCTACCAAACACAAACATGGTTAACATTACCGTTACAGAAGATCACCAACAGCAGCAGATGAAACCAGAGCAGTACAGCATCCTCCATGTCTGCCAGAGGGAATACTTTCACTTTCATTTTTCACATCAGGTGACCAACAACGAATATTTCCTCCTACAAACATCATCTACTGTCAAATGTTTAAACAACTTTTTAAAGATATATTTCATAGACTTAATATATATTTTGTAATTTATAATTGTCCTGAAATGGGATTTTCCTCACTCTGCTTGTACAGAATATTTTTTTTTTTTAAGAATTATGATTAATCAGGAAAATATTAAATGATATCTAAAGCAGAGTAGTGATGGGGGTTTCAAATTCCTACAGGATTTAATTAGAATAAACCTTAAACTGCATTCAATGTGACATCACTTACATGCAGTGTGTGTGTGTGTGTGTGTGTGTGTGTGTGTGTGTTCACGCAAGTTTCCTTTTTTATTGGGGTTTAAACCTGCAGGAATATCATTTAGATGTTTGTCAAAACTCTTACAGTTCTGTGTTTATCGCCATGACAACAGCTTTTACCTGGGTCCTGGATTACTACACACAAATCTCATCAATCACTACTACACTAATGTAAAGTGACAGTTTTACAGAGATTCCTATACCTGATACTGTTTGCCAGCAGTGGTGGACGAAGTTCACAAAGCATGTATTTGAGTTAAAGTAGAGATTTGCTCTGTAAAATATGATTTAAATAAAAGTAAAAGTGTCCCTTTAAACTTTCACTTGAGTAAAAGTACAAAGGTATTTGAGTTTCAAATGTACTTAAGTATCCAAAGTACTATGATTTATTATGACTATAATGTTCCTGTTATCATTTTTGTCATAAGACTCTTTGCTTTATTACCTCAGTTGATATGAAAAGACTTTAATGTGACTCTCAGCACACTGATCTATTAATAGAATGATATTAATGACTCAAACACTGATTTCTATTACAATTATGAGTATCAAAAAAGTTTTTTTTTAAACAAAACCACGTGTGTTGTGGTGAGTTCGAGTCTGGAGTTTCGTCATCATTTATTCCTCTCTAAATGTTTTGCTTGATGTTGAACTATTGCTGAACTGTATGTTGGTGATCAGTAGATACAACAAGGCCAATAAAAACACTTGCATTTCTCTCTGTAACACGAGAGACAAAACCCATAACATTTTCCCAACAGTACTAAATTTCTGTCCAGAATGAATGACTTCCTGTACACGAAGTCAGATATCCGTTATAGCCATCTATTTTTGATGAAAGAAGTGCATTGGGGAAATACTGAAGCAGGAATTACAAAATATCCTTTCTGTTCAGAATAAAGCAAAAAATCAGTGTTAGAAGCTCTGCTGAGAGAAAGCATAAGGATGAGGTTTTATTCAGATAAAACTGAAAAAAATAAAATAATCACTAACAGTTGTAGTCAGAAAAAAAAGGTCCCCTGGTAGTCTAGTGGTTAAGATGCAGCGCTCTCACCGCTGCGACCCGGGTTCGATCCCCAGTCAGGGAACCATCCCCAGCCACTCTCAGTGCCGGTCCCAAGCCCGGATAAATTGGGGAGGGTTGCGTTAGGAAGGGCATCCAGCGTAAAACATGTGCCAAATCAAACGTGCGGAGGATCCGCTGTGGCGACCCCTAACGGGAGAAGCCGAAAGAAAGTTTTAGTTGTAGTCAGAAAAAAAACATACATGTCTAACATATGTCTATTAAATGTTTTTATATGAAGTAATTTTTATTTTTTTTATATATATAAAGTATTTTTCTTTTTTAAATAAAGTAAATGTTTCTCTGAACAGAACATAACACACATATGGAAATATAAAAAAATCACCAGCATTTCAATAAGATTAACTGAGGATTTGATTTACAGTTCAATCAAATATCATCCTCAGCCAGGCAGGGAGGCAGAAAGACATCCTCAGCCGGGCAGGGAGGCAGCAAGACGTCCCTCAGCCGGGCAGGGAAGCAGAAAGACGTCCGCAGCCAGGAAGGGAGGCAGAAAGACGTCCTTAGCCGGGCAAGGAGGCAGAAAGACATCCTCAGCCGTGCAGCGAGGGTGAGCAATGAGCAACCTTTATAGTTCCACCAGAATGGAAGCCCTCTTCCATACATCTCCTTCAGGTGGTGCTTAATGTCAGCCCTAGCCAGTAGTTGTTTAATGCTCAGGTTTGTGTCTTCATTGTGACATGGACAATCAGACATGACATCAGATAAGCAGCATCAATCTGGGAAGGGGTTATAAGGCCATTGATGAACTAGTTTAAATTCACCAAATTACACTAAGAAGGACCATCCCAGGAAATTCAGTCCAAGGTTCAGACCAATTAATACCCAAAGATATAAAGAAAAACCCAAGAGCTACATATGACATGTGACCTACAGAATTTCGTGAAGCATGGTGGTGGAGGGATGATGATTTGGGCTTGTTTATCTGAACTGAAGGAGGGTGTATTTTCTTTGTCCTTGTCAGAAGTCAGGTCTTTTAATGCAGAGGGTTGCATAGACAAATCAACTGATAGTTGATTAGTGGGTGTATGAGGATGTCAGATGGTAAGAAATTAAAGTAAATGTGCATTGACAATCTTTTTGTTTGTGATCGAGGATTGAACATCAGTCAGGATCTGCTTCAGGACAACATTTTTGCTTAAAAGCAAGAAAAGAAATTAATGATAATCATATTTTGTAATAAGATGTTTCATAAATTACACCGTCTTTATTATTAATGTATGTTGGGATAATATTTTAGGTTTTGGCCAACAATGTATATCATCTTCTTTTTCTTCTTTCGGCTTCTCCCATTAGGGGTCACCCCAGCGTATCATACGTCTCCATACCCCCCTGTGCTCTACATCTGCAACAAATCAACTACCTGCCTGTCTTTCCTCATCACATCCATAAACCCCCTCCTTGGTCTTTCTCCTTCCTGGCGGCTCCATTCTCAGCATTCTCCTACTGATATACCTCATGTCCCTCCTCTGCACATGTCCAAACCATCTCAATCTCGCCTCCCTCACCTTGTCTCCAAAACGTCCTACATGCGCTGTCCCTCTAAAAAAACTCATTTCTAATCCTGTCCATCGTCGACACTCCCAACGAAAACCTTAACATCTTCAGCTCTGCTACCTCCAGCTCCACCTCCTGATTTTTACTCAATGCCACTGTCTCTAATCCATACAACATTGCAGGTCTCACCACAGTCCTATAAACTTTCCCTTTCACTCTCACAGATAATCTATCACAAATTACTCCACCCACTCCACCCTGCCTGCCTGCACTCTTTTCTTCACTTCTCTAACACACTCTCCATTACTTTGCACTGTTGACCCCAGGTACTCTGGAGAAGGTGAACTCCTCCACCTTCTCCACCTCTTCTCCCTGCAACCGCACCCCTCCACTGCCCTCCCTCTCATTCACACACATGTACTCTGTCTTACTCCTACTGAATACCATTCTCCTTCTTTCCAGCCTGTACCTCCACCTCTCCAGGCTCTTTTCCACCTGCTCCCTACTCTCATTACAAATCACAATATCATCCACAAACATCATAGTCCACGGAGACTCCTGTCTGACCTTGTCCGTCAACCTGTCCAACACCACTGCAAACAGGAAAGGGCTCAGACCCGATACTTGATGCAGTCCAACCTCTACCTTGAACCAGTCTGTCGTTCCTACTGCACACTTCACTGCTGTCACACTGTCTTGCACCATACATGTCCTGCACCACCCTCACATACTTCTCTGACACACCAGACTTCCTCATACAATACCACAACTCCTCTCTCCACCCTGTCGTATGCTTTTTCTAAATCCACAAACACAAAATGCAACTCTTTCTGACCTTCTCTATACTTCTCCATCAAAATTCTCAAAACAAATAATGCGTCTGTGGTGCTCTTTCTCGGCATAAAACCATACTGTTGCTCACAGATGGTCACCTCTTCTCTTAGCCTGGCTTCCACTACTCTTTCCCATAACTTCATGGTGTGACGGATCAACTTTATTTAGTGCAGGTCTGCACATCTCCCTTATTCTTAATTCTGATTTGTGATCCGCATATTTGATTTGGCACATGTTTTACGCAGGATTCCTAACGCAACCCTCCCCATTTATCCGGGTTTGTATAACCTGTGCATTAATTTTAACAATTAGTACTGTATTTATAGAAATAATTAGAATGAACATTAAATAATGTGTGGCGCAACTTACTTGTCAACACCTTGAGGAACGAGGTACAGGAGTCCACTTCTGGAGGTCCGTGTTAATGTTCATGATTGAGTGGAGTTGTTGAGCACTGTGTTTAATGTGAGATGGGTTTTTTAGGAACTGCTGATTTGTCTCAGAAAATTTGTCAAAACTACAAAAAAGGTAAAGAAGATAAAAATATTATTCATTCCATGTTTAATATAAGTTCAAGTTTAATATAACAGTGATACTCACCCTCTGTGTCACATTCATTTCCCTGTTCTTCCCTGTGTGATAGGAAGAAATGTGAATTTTTTAGAATCTGCACAACTACAAAACAGGTCCAGCTATAATTTGAGTGTAGTTTTAGAGTCACAGACATACATTTGTCTCAGTTTAGTGGAACTTACAATCCGATAATTGTGGTTATAATTGCAATAGGAAAATAAATATTGATTTGACAGCACTTAGTTCATCTCTGATGGTATGGAGAGCATTAATGCCTGTGGAATGGGCAGCTTGTACATTTGGAAAGGAGCCATCAATGCTGAACACTATATACAGGTTTTAGAGCAACAAATGATTCCATCCGGAAAACATTTTTTCAGGGAAGGTCTTGCATATTTAAGCATTTTTGCTAACTGCATGTATCTATTACAATAGCATGATTTCATAGTAGAAGAGTCGGGGTGCTGAACTGACCTGCCTGCAGTCTAGACCTTTCACCATTTGAAAAATCATGAAATGAAATACCCAACAAATGCCCTGAACTGTTGAGCAGCTAGAATCCTGTATCAGACACACATGGGACAACATTCCTCTCCCAAAACTTCAGCAACTGATCACCTCAGCTTTTTGACTTGACTTGATTCAGTTCCCAGATGTATACGGACAAAAGACGTAATGCTACACAGTGCTAAACATGACCCTGTCCTAACTTTTTTAAACGTGTTGCAGCCATCAAATTCAAAACGACCTTTAATTTTTTTTCATTCTTAGTTTAAACATTTGATAGGTTTTTTGTTTTATTGTGAATAGAATGTGAGCCTACATTTTTATTTGCATTTAACACAGTGTGCCAGCTGTTTTGAAATTGGGATTGTACACAGCTCTACATCAGATCATATACCATGTCATGTCTGGAGATTATACTTACAGAAAACAGAAATCTGTAAAGCGAGCCAGCAAGCGGCAAAGACACATTCAGTTGGTATTAGAATAACTTGCAGGTCCACTGTATGTTGACCACTTCCTGTTAATAATATATAAACGATAGTTTCATATGTATATATCTTTTATATGAACACCATTGTCAGTAATTTCACACTAACAAATTATTCAATTATAAATGTTTTATTATTAAAATCACAGACTCACGTGCTTTTAGGATCAGCGCAACTAATAATGCGGCAGCGTTCGCTAAAACAACCAGCACTTAACCAATCACGAACACAACCACACTCCATACAGCTGTAATACAAACTCATGATGATCAGAGAAAATAGGAACTTTCCCTTCCCACAGAGTTTGTTCTTATAAATAGAGAATAGATATGTTTTATCTCTGACGTATCCTGATTGAAACATGACAGTAAAGATTTGAATACATACCCGGCAGTGTCACGGTGTTTCTGGACTCAGATTCTGGATGTCTGGTAACTAAAGGAAAACGAATCACACTTATACACATTGACACCAAATTCCCAGCTCACTAACTCAATAAAATACTCCTCACTTCTGATGAATATCTTCATGCATGATAACACTTTTTATATACATCGTATATAAACAGAATTCCATGAATTTTGTACATTTTTACTATGCAAAGATTCTAGGTCCTTATTGGAATGTAAGCAGATGTGAGAACTGGACCATCACTGCTTTGTACAGAAGGTCAGATTAGATTAGATGGCAGTCAGATGGATTCGATCGAGTTAGAATTTAGAATACTACGAATCTTTGACCTTCAGGTGGATATTTTAGTTAAAAAAAATATATATATGTACCTGTGATATTATGTAGACTTGCAAACATTATAATGACAGTCAGGATGTGGAGGAAAACAGTAATCCAGGTTAGGTCACGCTCTACAAAAAGAAAAAGAAAAAAAATGACACAAGCAAATTCATGACTCTCTTTTTACCTGAATTAACAACTTACATTATCCATAAAACTGTAATAAATAATGTTCTGTTCAGTAAAACAATTAGAACTTCATTTGTACATGAAACCATGACAGGATCCTCCAGTGGAACAGTAATGGAACAGGACTGGTACTTGCCTTTTATATTGGTCACAAGGTCATAATGGATGTAGATTGAACCTGATACACTCATAATCTCCAGGATCAACAACACTGATACAAAGTGTAATACTGGAACTGTAAAAAAAAAAAAAAGAAAATAATTATATTCCTTAAAACTTTTGAAGTTAGAATTTTACTACACAATTAATATATTCCATCGAAAACAACATGGAACATCTGGACATTTATAGATTTGTTTGGTCAATAAGAATCTTCAGTAGTTACATTACAGAGATTGTTGTATAGAAACAAAAGGAACATGCATTTGTCTCTCAAAAACCATAAAACACACTTTTCACACTTCACAGACAAAATTTGTGTCCACATTTGTAACTGTTAAACTTTTTAAAAGCAGTTTCAATAAATAAAATCATACAGATCAGTTCCTGTTTAAACATGAACATTTCCGAGCACAAAAATAAAAACCTTCTGGTTTTTCTGTACTTCATTTTATTGTTTTTACTTCATTGTATTCCGGACCAACACCCAAAATCTGTATGCGATTTTTGTGTTTTATGAGTAAAATTTTGTAATCAGTTAGTTGTTAACAGTGTATAGATGTTATAGATCGGTGGTCCCCAAACGAATTAATGTCGGATAATATTTTCACGGACCGGCCTTTAAGGTGTAGCGTAGCGGATATATACAACAAATTAAAATGATACAACCATAAAAACTGGTATTTTCTAAATATAATAATAAATGTGAATCCACTGTGTTGTTTGTTCATTTTGCTCTCTTGGGGGTTTGAATTTAGTGGTAATGTATTATGTGTTAGCGGCTGGAGTTTATTTAAGAAGGTAGTGGATGGAGGATGTGACCGAGGCATCATGACCTGCATCAAGAGTCATAGACAGATGTGGAGGAGAGAATCCGGTCATTTTCCAAAATAAATCATCGTTCAGAATCAGATCATAAATAAAACAGAAATAGTAAGTTATGTATTCTTTCTGTGGGGCCGATACCCAATTGACCCACGGACCAGTGCTGGTCCACAGCCAGGGGGTTGGAGACCACTGATCTGCAGATCACATCACACGTAATCGGTAAAATTGTGTACATTTTTGATCAGCAAAAATTATTTATAAAACATCTGAAATCAATATTTCATGATCTACTTACTGGGGCATTTGAAATTAACACAAACTTTAAAACAAATGATTGCCAGCAATGGAAAGAGTAGCACAGGCAAATGATCTGAAAAACAAAAGAAGGTGAATTATGTTCATACAGCACTTTCGCATCAGAAGGTTCCGTTTTCAGCTGAAATTATTATTAGTTAAAATAGATGTTTTAAATAAAAGATGTGTAGGAAAATATAATGAAATGCACACAATTAAATACGACCTCATGCTAAAGTTATGCTTACTCAGCTGAAAACTACACGTCCATATAATCGCACATCGCAGAAAATTGCTGATTTCTGTGTTTATGTAACTCTGATCTGTTACTTTTTGGAGATTCCTTCTATAGCAGACTGTAATGAGAAATAAAGGATTATTGCAATGACCAGAACAGAAATAAAAGCACGAGTGGTATTTATATTTCCAGAAACAAAAAGTATTGTTTTATATCTAAATCTTCTTCTGTAAGATCTTAACAGCTACAAATAAAAGCATAAAATATTAAACACTTACCCACAGCAACGGCATGCAGAGAGAGCAAAAGTGACCCCAGGAACAGAACTGTCAGAACCAGCACTTTTCATATATTATCTCTTTTATTCCAGAGGTCCACAATAATAGCTAGAAAACAAACAAAAAAATCAACGTATATTACACAAATCGATGCAGTGCTTTTATATACAAATACATCAAAAGATTTTGCTTGGAGAAATGCAAATATTATAAACATGAAAAGGAAGTAAATAATGCAATACAGTTTCGGCTTTAAGTTTTACATCAACTGCAGCAAACAGCCGTAATTATTAATAATCTTAAGGCTTGTTTATTATGGGTTCAACTGAAACTGGATAAAAAAAGAAAGTAAGACAGAAAGACATTCCAACTACTTGTTTTCTATTAGCTCATTGATTCACAATCCCATATGGAGGGGATTCTATTTTTATATATATATATATATATATATATATATATATATATATATATATATATATATATATATATATATATATATAATTATAGAGAACAGAGTGGACAACTCCATACAGTCTGAGAACTTCAGAACCCTTCTGAATTCTGTATAGAGCTGTGTGAACTTTCACTTTATTTAAGTATGAAATAAGACGGTAATGCTGTAATGTTTAACGTATACTTACGACTATAAGCGACAACAGTTATCACAATATATTGTAGTAGAACTAGGAGCCAAACGATCCATTACTTCATGGACATAATCTGCAATATAACAGGTGCCATGATAAAGAAGTAATCAGTTTAATATTATATATATATATATATACACACACACACACACACACACACACACACACACAGCTCTATTAGTTCTTTTCAAGTGACCGCTCATTTATTTCCTACCTTCAACAGATTTCAGATGGACTGCAATCCAAAATAGGAACAGGATCCTAACAAAATTAAGTGCTGAACAAGTTGCTGCTTCAGTTAAAATCCCTGGAGGAAAAATCAGATCATTCATTAAAATACGCCACAGAACTGTTACTATAGTTACTATTACTGCTTATTATTACTTTTAACAATTGACCTGCGATGTTGTATGGATTAGAGACAGTGGCATTGAGTAAAAGACAGGAGGTGGAGCTGGAGGTAGCAGAGCTGAAGATGTTAAGGTTTTCGTTGGGAGTGACGAGGATGGACAAGATTAGAAATGAGTTTATTAGAGGGACAGCACATGTAGGATGTTTTGGTGACAAGGTGAGGGAGGCGAGATTGAGATGGTTTGGACATGTGCAGAGAAGGGACATGAATTATATTGGTAGAAAAATGCTGAAGATGGAGCCACCAGGTAGGAGGAAAAGAGGAAGGCCAAGGAGGAGGTTCATGGATGTGGTGAGGGAAAACATGCAGGTAGTTGGTGTGAAAGAGGCAGATGTAGAGGACAGGGGGGTATGGAGACGGATGATCCGCTGTGGCGACCCCTAATGGGAGCAGCCGAAAGAAGAAAAAGAAGAAGATTACTTTTAACACTTATTTTCTTTGACATTCAGGATTTAAAATGTTTTATGACTTTTTTTTGTGTCAGAATTTCTTTCTTCCTGGTATCCTCTAATCCGAGCCCCGACTATACCATGCTGCCAGTCTTGGGCCCTTGAGCAAGGCCCTTAACCCCGATGGGTAAACAGGGATAAAGTACTCCACCATGGACGGTCCCAAACCCGGCTGTAAAAGTGTGGGTGGTGTTTTAATACCCCAACCTGTAACATAACTGCTACAGCAGTGAAGTTCAGCACTTATGATGTATGTATTTTAAATATAAAATAGGATTTTGTGGTTTGTATTTGTGAGGGGTTGATGAAAATGGCTTCATATTTTGTATCTAAATACCTTAGTGTTTTGTAGTTTTAAAATGCTGTAAAATACTTTGTAAGACGTTCTAAATGATTTTTTGGCCTTTGATTGGTGACCACTCAACCCAGTCATTAGGGGGGCACAAGCCAGTGCACTCTTAGTGCCGGTCCCAAGCCCCGGTAAATAGGGAGGGTTGCGTTAGGAAGGGCATCCAGCGTAAAACATGTGCCAAATCAATTATGCGGATCACAAATAAGAATTTCATACCGGATCGGTCGAGGCCCGGGTTAACAACGACCGCCACAAGTATCGTTAGCCGACAGGGTACTGGTGGAAATTGGGCTACCGTTGGCCGAAGGAGGAGAAGGAGAGGAGGAAGACGTCTACAGAGACGGCGGGAAAAGGAGCAGTGTAGGAGAGTAGAGGTTCGGGTTGGTACTTTAAATGTTGGTACTATGACGGGTAAAGGGAGAGAGATAGCTGATATGATGGAGAGGAGAAAGGTAGATATGCTGTGTGTTCAGGAGACCAAGTGGAAAGGGAGTAAGGCCAGGAACATTGGAGGTGGGTTTAAACTGTTTTATCATGGTGTGGATGGAAAGAGAAATGGTGTAGGGGGGATTCTGAAGGAAGAGTACAGTAAGAGTGTAGTGGAGATGAAGAGAGTTTCTGATAGGGTGATGATCGTGAAGGTGGAGGTTGAAGGGATGATGGTAAATGTCATCAGTGCCTATGCTTCACAAGTTGGCTGTCAGATGGAGGAGAAGGTAAGATTCTGAAATGAATTAGATGAAGTGGTAGATGGTGTACCTAGGAAAGAACGATTGGTGATTGGGGCAGACTTTAATGGGCATGTAGGTGAAGGGAACAGAGGTGATGAGGAGGTGATGGGTAGGTATGGTTTTAAGGAGCGGAATGTGGAAGGGCAGATGGTGGTAGATTTTGCTAAAAGGATGGAAATGGCAGTGGTGAACACGTATTTTAAGAAGAAGGAGGATCATAGGGTGACGTATAAGAGTGGAGGAAGGTGCACACAGGTGGATTATCTTCTGTGTAGGAGATGCAACCTGAAGGAGATTGAAGACTGTAAGGTGTTGGCGGGGGACAGTGTAGCTAGACAGCATCGGATGGTGGTCTGTAGGATGGTTTTGGAGGCGAAGAAGAAGAGGAGGAAAGTAAGGATTGAAAGAAGAATAAGATGGTGGAAACTGAAGGAGGAAGAGTGTAGTGTGAGGTTCAGGGAAGAGGTCAGACAGGGGCTTGGTGGTGGTGAAGAGGTGCCGGATGATTGGGCAACTACTGCAGGAGTGATGAGGGAGGCAGCTAGAAAAGTACTTGGTGTGACATCTGGAAATAGAAAGCAAGACAAGGAGATGTGGTGGTGGAATGAGGAAGTGCAGGAGAGCATTAGGGGAAAGAGGTTGGCAAAACAGAAGTGGGATCGACAGAGTGATGAGAAAAGTGGGCAGGAGTACAAGGAGATGCGGCAGCAGGTAAAAAGGGATGTGGCGAAAGCCAAGGAAAAGGCATATGAGGAGCTGTATAAGAGGTTGGACACTAAGGAAGGAGAAAAGGATTTATACCGATTGGCCTGGCAGAGGGACCGAGCTGGGAAGGATGTACTGCAAGTTAGAGCAATAAAGGATGGAGAGGGAAATGTGTTGACTAATGAGGAGAGTGTGTTGAGAAGATGGAGGGAGTATTTTCAGGAGCTGATGAATGAGGAAAATCAGAGAGAGAGAAGGTTGGAGGATGTGGAGTTGGTGAAGCAGGATGTAGATAGGATTAGTAAGAGCAGGAAGAAATGTGAATTTTTTAGAATCTGCACAACTACAAAACAGGTCCAGCTATAATTTGAGTGTAGTTTTAGAGTCACAGACATACATTTGTCTCAGTTTAGTGGAACTTACAATCCGATAATTGTGGTTATAATTGCAATAGGAAAATAAATATTGATTTGACAGCACTTAGTTCATCTCTGATGGTATGGAGAGCATTAATGCCTGTGGAATGGGCAGCTTGTACATTTGGAAAGGAGCCATCAATGCTGAACACTATATACAGGTTTTAGAGCAACAAATGATTCCATCCGGAAAACATTTTTTCAGGGAAGGTCTTGCATATTTAAGCATTTTTGCTAACTGCATGTATCTATTACAATAGCATGATTTCATAGTAGAAGAGTCGGGGTGCTGAACTGACCTGCCTGCAGTCTAGACCTTTCACCATTTGAAAAATCATGAAATGAAATACCCAACAAATGCCCTGAACTGTTGAGCAGCTAGAATCCTGTATCAGACACACATGGGACAACATTCCTCTCCCAAAACTTCAGCAACTGATCACCTCAGCTTTTTGACTTGACTTGATTCAGTTCCCAGATGTATACGGACAAAAGACGTAATGCTACACAGTGCTAAACATGACCCTGTCCTAACTTTTTTAAACGTGTTGCAGCCATCAAATTCAAAACGACCTTTAATTTTTTTTCATTCTTAGTTTAAACATTTGATAGGTTTTTTGTTTTATTGTGAATAGAATGTGAGCCTACATTTTTATTTGCATTTAACACAGTGTGCCAGCTGTTTTGAAATTGGGATTGTACACAGCTCTACATCAGATCATATACCATGTCATGTCTGGAGATTATACTTACAGAAAACAGAAATCTGTAAAGCGAGCCAGCAAGCGGCAAAGACACATTCAGTTGGTATTAGAATAACTTGCAGGTCCACTGTATGTTGACCACTTCCTGTTAATAATATATAAACGATAGTTTCATATGTATATATCTTTTATATGAACACCATTGTCAGTAATTTCACACTAACAAATTATTCAATTATAAATGTTTTATTATTAAAATCACAGACTCACGTGCTTTTAGGATCAGCGCAACTAATAATGCGGCAGCGTTCGCTAAAACAACCAGCACTTAACCAATCACGAACACAACCACACTCCATACAGCTGTAATACAAACTCATGATGATCAGAGAAAATAGGAACTTTCCCTTCCCACAGAGTTTGTTCTTATAAATAGAGAATAGATATGTTTTATCTCTGACGTATCCTGATTGAAACATGACAGTAAAGATTTGAATACATACCCGGCAGTGTCACGGTGTTTCTGGACTCAGATTCTGGATGTCTGGTAACTAAAGGAAAACGAATCACACTTATACACATTGACACCAAATTCCCAGCTCACTAACTCAATAAAATACTCCTCACTTCTGATGAATATCTTCATGCATGATAACACTTTTTATATACATCGTATATAAACAGAATTCCATGAATTTTGTACATTTTTACTATGCAAAGATTCTAGGTCCTTATTGGAATGTAAGCAGATGTGAGAACTGGACCATCACTGCTTTGTACAGAAGGTCAGATTAGATTAGATGGCAGTCAGATGGATTCGATCGAGTTAGAATTTAGAATACTACGAATCTTTGACCTTCAGGTGGATATTTTAGTTAAAAAAAATATATATATGTACCTGTGATATTATGTAGACTTGCAAACATTATAATGACAGTCAGGATGTGGAGGAAAACAGTAATCCAGGTTAGGTCACGCTCTACAAAAAGAAAAAGAAAAAAAATGACACAAGCAAATTCATGACTCTCTTTTTACCTGAATTAACAACTTACATTATCCATAAAACTGTAATAAATAATGTTCTGTTCAGTAAAACAATTAGAACTTCATTTGTACATGAAACCATGACAGGATCCTCCAGTGGAACAGTAATGGAACAGGACTGGTACTTGCCTTTTATATTGGTCACAAGGTCATAATGGATGTAGATTGAACCTGATACACTCATAATCTCCAGGATCAACAACACTGATACAAAGTGTAATACTGGAACTGTAAAAAAAAAAAAAAGAAAATAATTATATTCCTTAAAACTTTTGAAGTTAGAATTTTACTACACAATTAATATATTCCATCGAAAACAACATGGAACATCTGGACATTTATAGATTTGTTTGGTCAATAAGAATCTTCAGTAGTTACATTACAGAGATTGTTGTATAGAAACAAAAGGAACATGCATTTGTCTCTCAAAAACCATAAAACACACTTTTCACACTTCACAGACAAAATTTGTGTCCACATTTGTAACTGTTAAACTTTTTAAAAGCAGTTTCAATAAATAAAATCATACAGATCAGTTCCTGTTTAAACATGAACATTTCCGAGCACAAAAATAAAAACCTTCTGGTTTTTCTGTACTTCATTTTATTGTTTTTACTTCATTGTATTCCGGACCAACACCCAAAATCTGTATGCGATTTTTGTGTTTTATGAGTAAAATTTTGTAATCAGTTAGTTGTTAACAGTGTATAGATGTTATAGATCGGTGGTCCCCAAACGAATTAATGTCGGATAATATTTTCACGGACCGGCCTTTAAGGTGTAGCGTAGCGGATATATACAACAAATTAAAATGATACAACCATAAAAACTGGTATTTTCTAAATATAATAATAAATGTGAATCCACTGTGTTGTTTGTTCATTTTGCTCTCTTGGGGGTTTGAATTTAGTGGTAATGTATTATGTGTTAGCGGCTGGAGTTTATTTAAGAAGGTAGTGGATGGAGGATGTGACCGAGGCATCATGACCTGCATCAAGAGTCATAGACAGATGTGGAGGAGAGAATCCGGTCATTTTCCAAAATAAATCATCGTTCAGAATCAGATCATAAATAAAACAGAAATAGTAAGTTATGTATTCTTTCTGTGGGGCCGATACCCAATTGACCCACGGACCAGTGCTGGTCCACAGCCAGGGGGTTGGAGACCACTGATCTGCAGATCACATCACACGTAATCGGTAAAATTGTGTACATTTTTGATCAGCAAAAATTATTTATAAAACATCTGAAATCAATATTTCATGATCTACTTACTGGGGCATTTGAAATTAACACAAACTTTAAAACAAATGATTGCCAGCAATGGAAAGAGTAGCACAGGCAAATGATCTGAAAAACAAAAGAAGGTGAATTATGTTCATACAGCACTTTCGCATCAGAAGGTTCCGTTTTCAGCTGAAATTATTATTAGTTAAAATAGATGTTTTAAATAAAAGATGTGTAGGAAAATATAATGAAATGCACACAATTAAATACGACCTCATGCTAAAGTTATGCTTACTCAGCTGAAAACTACACGTCCATATAATCGCACATCGCAGAAAATTGCTGATTTCTGTGTTTATGTAACTCTGATCTGTTACTTTTTGGAGATTCCTTCTATAGCAGACTGTAATGAGAAATAAAGGATTATTGCAATGACCAGAACAGAAATAAAAGCACGAGTGGTATTTATATTTCCAGAAACAAAAAGTATTGTTTTATATCTAAATCTTCTTCTGTAAGATCTTAACAGCTACAAATAAAAGCATAAAATATTAAACACTTACCCACAGCAACGGCATGCAGAGAGAGCAAAAGTGACCCCAGGAACAGAACTGTCAGAACCAGCACTTTTCATATATTATCTCTTTTATTCCAGAGGTCCACAATAATAGCTAGAAAACAAACAAAAAAATCAACGTATATTACACAAATCGATGCAGTGCTTTTATATACAAATACATCAAAAGATTTTGCTTGGAGAAATGCAAATATTATAAACATGAAAAGGAAGTAAATAATGCAATACAGTTTCGGCTTTAAGTTTTACATCAACTGCAGCAAACAGCCGTAATTATTAATAATCTTAAGGCTTGTTTATTATGGGTTCAACTGAAACTGGATAAAAAAAGAAAGTAAGACAGAAAGACATTCCAACTACTTGTTTTCTATTAGCTCATTGATTCACAATCCCATATGGAGGGGATTCTATTTTTATATATATATATATATATATATATATATATATATATATATATATATATATATATATATATATATATATATATATATATATATATATATATATATAATTATAGAGAACAGAGTGGACAACTCCATACAGTCTGAGAACTTCAGAACCCTTCTGAATTCTGTATAGAGCTGTGTGAACTTTCACTTTATTTAAGTATGAAATAAGACGGTAATGCTGTAATGTTTAACGTATACTTACGACTATAAGCGACAACAGTTATCACAATATATTGTAGTAGAACTAGGAGCCAAACGATCCATTACTTCATGGACATAATCTGCAATATAACAGGTGCCATGATAAAGAAGTAATCAGTTTAATATTATATATATATATATATATATACACACACACACACACACACACACACACACACACACACACACACACACAGCTCTATTAGTTCTTTTCAAGTGACCGCTCATTTATTTCCTACCTTCAACAGATTTCAGATGGACTGCAATCCAAAATAGGAACAGGATCCTAACAAAATTAAGTGCTGAACAAGTTGCTGCTTCAGTTAAAATCCCTGGAGGAAAAATCAGATCATTCATTAAAATACGCCACAGAACTGTTACTATAGTTACTATTACTGCTTATTATTACTTTTAACAATTGACCTGCGATGTTGTATGGATTAGAGACAGTGGCATTGAGTAAAAGACAGGAGATGGAGCTGGAGGTAGCAGAGCTGAAGATGTTGAGGTTTTCGTTGGGAGTGACGAGGATGGACAAGATTAGAAATGAGTTTATTAGAGGGACAGCACATGTAGGATGTTTTGGTGACAAGGTGAGGGAGGCGAGATTGAGATGGTTTGGACATGTGCAGAGAAGGGACATGAATTATATTGGTAGAAAAATGCTGAAGATGGAGCCACCAGGTAGGAGGAAAAGAGGAAGGCCAAGGAGGAGGTTCATGGATGTGGTGAGGGAAAACATGCAGGTAGTTGGTGTGAAAGAGGCAGATGTAGAGGACAGGGGGGTATGGAGACGGATGATCCGCTGTGGCGACCCCTAATGGGAGCAGCCGAAAGAAGAAAAAGAAGAAGATTACTTTTAACACTTATTTTCTTTGACATTCAGGATTTAAAATGTTTTATGACTTTTTTTTGTGTCAGAATTTCTTTCTTCCTGGTATCCTCTAATCCGAGCCCCGACTATACCATGCTGCCAGTCTTGGGCCCCTTGAGCAAGGCCCTTAACCCCGATGGGTAAACAGGGATAAAGTACTCCACCATGGACGGTCCCAAACCCGGCTGTAAAAGTGTGGGTGGTGTTTTAATACCCCAACCTGTAACATAACTGCTACAGCAGTGAAGTTCAGCACTTATGATGTATGTATTTTAAATATAAAATAGGATTTTGTGGTTTGTATTTGTGAGGGGTTGATGAAAATGGCTTCATATTTTGTATCTAAATACCTTAGTGTTTTGTAGTTTTAAAATGCTGTAAAATACTTTGTAAGACGTTCTAAATGATTTTTTGGCCTTTGATTGGTGACCACTCAACCCAGTCATTAGGGGGGCACAAGCCAGTGCACTCTTAGTGCCGGTCCCAAGCCCCGGTAAATAGGGAGGGTTGCGTTAGGAAGGGCATCCAGCGTAAAACATGTGCCAAATCAATTATGCGGATCACAAATAAGAATTTCATACCGGATCGGTCGAGGCCCGGGTTAACAACGACCGCCACAAGTATCGTTAGCCGACAGGGTACTGGTGGAAATTGGGCTACCGTTGGCCGAAGGAGGAGAAGGAGAGGAGGAAGACGTCTACAGAGACGGCGGGAAAAGGAGCAGTGTAGGAGAGTAGAGGTTCGGGTTGGTACTTTAAATGTTGGTACTATGACGGGTAAAGGGAGAGAGGTAGCTGATATGATGGAGAGGAGAAAGGTAGATATGCTGTGTGTTCAGGAGACCAAGTGGAAAGGGAGTAAGGCCAGGAACATTGGAGGTGGGTTTAAACTGTTTTATCATGGTGTGGATGGAAAGAGAAATGGTGTAGGGGGGATTCTGAAGGAAGAGTACAGTAAGAGTGTAGTGGAGATGAAGAGAGTTTCTGATAGGGTGATGATCGTGAAGGTGGAGGTTGAAGGGATGATGGTAAATGTCATCAGTGCCTATGCTTCACAAGTTGGCTGTCAGATGGAGGAGAAGGTAAGATTCTGAAATGAATTAGATGAAGTGGTAGATGGTGTACCTAGGAAAGAACGATTGGTGATTGGGGCAGACTTTAATGGGCATGTAGGTGAAGGGAACAGAGGTGATGAGGAGGTGATGGGTAGGTATGGTTTTAAGGAGCGGAATGTGGAAGGGCAGATGGTGGTAGATTTTGCTAAAAGGATGGAAATGGCAGTGGTGAACACGTATTTTAAGAAGAAGGAGGATCATAGGGTGACGTATAAGAGTGGAGGAAGGTGCACACAGGTGGATTATCTTCTGTGTAGGAGATGCAACCTGAAGGAGATTGGAGACTGTAAGGTGTTGGCGGGGGACAGTGTAGCTAGACAGCATCGGATGGTGGTCTGTAGGATGGTTTTGGAGGCGAAGAAGAAGAGGAGGAAAGTAAGGATTGAAAGAAGAATAAGATGGTGGAAACTGAAGGAGGAAGAGTGTAGTGTGAGGTTCAGGGAAGAGGTCAGACAGGGGCTTGGTGGTGGTGAAGAGGTGCCGGATGATTGGGCAACTACTGCAGGAGTGATGAGGGAGGCAGCTAGAAAAGTACTTGGTGTGACATCTGGAAATAGAAAGCAAGACAAGGAGATGTGGTGGTGGAATGAGGAAGTGCAGGAGAGCATTAGGGGAAAGAGGTTGGCAAAACAGAAGTGGGATCGACAGAGTGATGAGAAAAGTGGGCAGGAGTACAAGGAGATGCGGCAGCAGGTAAAAAGGGATGTGGCGAAAGCCAAGGAAAAGGCATATGAGGAGCTGTATAAGAGGTTGGACACTAAGGAAGGAGAAAAGGATTTATACCGATTGGCCTGGCAGAGGGACCGAGCTGGGAAGGATGTACTGCAAGTTAGAGCAATAAAGGATGGAGAGGGAAATGTGTTGACTAATGAGGAGAGTGTGTTGAGAAGATGGAGGGAGTATTTTCAGTAGCTGATGAATGAGGAAAATCAGAGAGAGAGAAGGTTGGAGGATGTGGAGTTGGTGAAGCAGGATGTAGATAGGATTAGTAAGAGCAGTGATTAAGAGGATGAAGAATGGAAAGTCGGTTGGACCAGATGACATACCGGTAGAAGCGTGGAGATGTTTAGGAGAGATGGCAGTGGAGTTTTTAACCAGATTGTTTAACAGGATTTTGGAAGGTGAGAAGATGCCTGAGGAATGGAGAAGTGTGCTGGTACCGATCTTTAAGCATAAGGGAGATGTGCAGACCTGCAGTAACTACAGGGGAATTAAGTTGATCAGTCACACCATGAAGTTATGGGAAAGAGTAGTGGAAGCCAGGCTGAGAGAAGAGGTGACCATCTGTGAGCAACAGTATGGTTTCATGCCGAGGAAGAGCAGCACAGATGCCTTATTTGCTTTGAGGATGTTGATGGAGAAGTATAGAGAAGGACAGAAGGAGCTGCATTGTGTATTTGTGGATTTAGAGAAAGCGTATGACAGGGTGGAGAGAGGAGTTGTGGTATTGTATGAGGAAGTCAGGTGTGTCAGAGAAGTATGTGAGGGTGGTGCAGGACATGTATGAGGACAGTGTGACGGCAGTGAAGTGTGCAGTAGGTACGACAGACTGGTTCAGGGTGAAGGTTGGACTGCATCAAGGATCGGCCCTGAGCCCTTTCCTGTTTGCAGTGGTGATGGACAGGTTGACGGACGAGGTCAGACAGGAGTCTCCCTGGACTATGATGTTTGCAGATGATATTGTGATTTGTGGTGAGAGTAGAGAGCAGGTTGAGAAGAGCCTGGAGAGGTGGAGATATGCGCTGGAAAGAAGGGGAATGAAAGTCAGTAGGAGTAAGACAGAGTACATGTGTGTGAATGAGAGGGAGGGCAGTGGAGTGGTGCGGTTGCAGGGAGAAGAGCTGGAAAAGGTGGAGGAGTTCAGGTACCTGGGGTCAAGAGTGCAAAGTAATGGAGAGTGTGTTAGAGAAGTAAAGAAAAGAGTGCAGGCAGGGTGGAGTGGGTGGAGAAGAGTGACAGGAGTGAGTTGTGATAGTAGGGTATCTGCAAGAATGAAAGCGAAAGTTTATAGGACTGTGGTGAGACCTGCGATGTTGTATGGATTAGAGACAGTGGCATTGAGTAAAAGACAGGAGGTGGAACTGGAGGTAGCAGAGCTGAAGATGTTAAGGTTTTCGTTGGGAGTGACGAGGATGGACAAGATTAGAAATGAGTTTATTAGAGGGACAGAACATGTAGGATGTTTTGGTGACAAGGTGAGGGAGGCGAGATTGAGATGGTTTGGACATGTGCAGAGGAGGGACATGAATTATATTGGTAGAAAAATGCTGAGGATGGAGCCACCAGGTAGGAGGAAAAGAGGAAGGCCAAGGAGGAGGTTTATGGATGTGGTGAGGGAAGACATGCAGGTAGTTGGTGTGAAAGAGGCAGATGTAGAGGACAGGGTGGTATAGAGACGGATGATCCGCTGTGGCGACCCCTAATGGGAGCAGCCGAAGGAAGAAGAAGAAGAAGATTGGTGACCACTCAGAAATTTGCTCAGACTTGTTGAGATCAGAACAGAAAATTAGTCCATATGGAAGAAGGTGGTGAAGGTAAGAAACCTGCAGGCTGCCATCTTTTAAATATAAATAAATATTTGATTGCCGAATATCGTACCCTAAATGAAGTAGTTGTTTTGTAGGATCATGATTTTGCAGATCACTGCATGAATGACTGCTGATACACAATATATTATTATATTTATCATTAACAATCAAATGATTCATTAATTAGAAACTAATTGTAATAAATGCAGGTGCATCAGTGGTGTTCTTACGAAGGACTTGTTTGTTATTGACTCAGTGTTACTGATGTAAAGCAGCCCTTCGTTACCAAACACCAAGTCACTAAATTAGGGTGCAATTGAGTCTTTCACAAACTGTTGCACATAAAACTGGTGGGTTCTTTAAATCTAACCTTCATCTGTGAAATCACTGGGACACGTATGTGAATATTTTATCTGTTAACTGGTTGCATGTGTCAGATGGTGAAAAGGTTTGTGAAGAAATTTCATGATCCATTGTAAATGTATTTTTTAGTATTTTTTAAATACAGAAATACAGTGGTTTATTTTGATACATGGTGTGGCTGCTGAATTTTATTGTTCATTTTGATGCACTTAAAGTATTTAGTATTTTATTTTTAAAAACATTTTCATGTATCATTGCCAAAAAAAAAACTGTGTCAAACCTATCGAACTTCAGGCCCAGGTCATGGTCATTGATGATGAGGTTAGGTGCACAGATAGAGGCAACACACTCCAGGTTCATACCAGCAGAGTTTCACTCAGGTGAAAACTGCACTCTGTGTTGGACCACTTTTACATTCCGCTGACTTCCCACAAGCAGCCGTTTTTTGCTGAATCAGTGAATAATGTGGTCATTACAGTTATATACAGTGTTACTGTGAAAAAACAATACTTACCCTCAGTCACACCCCAAAGGATGAAGACAATGGACATGGTTATATTAGGACAAAGGACATGTGCACACTGTAAAACGCGGGCTCTTCTGCTGTTATCTACAAAGAAAACAATGATTTTTGTGAAGTTTACTTTATGAAATTGGAATAAAACCTAAACAAAACTCTAAAGTGATTGAAAGAAGCCCAGACTCACCTTTCTTTTGAAAAGATGTATAAGAGAAGTAGCCTAGGATAAGTGATCCAATTACAAACCCAAGTAAACACAACACAATAATCCATATATGCATAGAGGAAAAACCTGCATGGGACAAACATCAGAACATGGGAGTTATTGATCCTCTACACAACTGTAATCTTTACCTGTTTCCTGTCTAAAAAAAAAAAAAATTTACCGAGCTGCTGCACCTTCACTGTTGTGTTATCTGATAAATCCCCAGAAAATGCTAAACAGATGTACAGTCCTTTGTCCTCGATTCTGACATCCTTCAGTCTCATGGAGAAGTTTCCTGTGTTTCTGTCTTCAGCACTAAAGAATTCTACTCTGCCCTTAAATCTCTCATGAGTTGATTCTGTCTGGATGGTACCATTTTGGTAGAGCAGAACTAAGATACCTTCATCCGTTTTCCATGAAACCTCTTCTATCTTTTCTGATGGTATATGTGAGTCTACAGAGCAGTTCAGAGTGATTTCTTCACCCGCATACGCAGATATAACGTGGGCTCCAGACACAATCAAGCGCTCTGAAATGAGTTAACATTTAGATTTATTATTAACCATGTTTTAATTTTTATCATGTTTTTTTACTCAATATTTATTGAAACAGGTGAAAAATTTACCCACCAATCTCCATTATTTCAATCAGAGTGCTGGTTTGTGTAAACTACACACTTATAAACTCCTGCATCTTCCCGAGCCACATTTGTAAGCAGTAGAGAGAAGTTTCCATGAGCAACCTCCTCAGAGAAGAAATGAGCTCTTTCATGATAACGCCGGTTCTGAGACTCTGGTCGACTTTCTCCATTCTGCCACAAGTGCACTAGAGATCCAGAGTCATTTCTTTTCCACTCCACTTCCAGTTCTTTCATTGGTAGAGGAGTTTCTACAAAACAGAGCAACATCACTGAGTCTCCCAGCTGGACAGTGAGAGGATCAGATGGACCCTGGACATGGAAACCTAAAGAGAATAAAAACAATGTTGACCTGTGTAGGATTAAAAAGTAGCTTATTTATGCTTAATAAACATAACCCATAGGAAAGTGCTTATAACACTCACTATACATGAAAAAAGGGCCCCACCCAACACAGACGAAAATAACACACAAACAGCATTAATCCTGAACGAGGAAGTTTATTATCAATGCCATAAAAGGGGATGGAGAACATGTCTTCCGTGAAGCTCGCCCCAAGTGCAGGCCAAAAAAGGGAATAATATGTCTTCAGTGAAATCTACCACATTTGTGGAAAGCCTAAGCAGCCTACTAAAACCATTAAAGTAATAAAGTTAAGAATATATCTAAAAAAAATACTAATGAGCTTATGCAAAGTAATAAAACTGCTAACAAAACAATAATATAGAATAATCAATGAAATAAGGAAAAAGCAACATAATCACGCATGATCAAATTGCACGGGCAACCAAGCGAAGTAAAATAATGAAGTAAAACAGTGGCATACTTCCCACTTTCTTGAGGAATCTTGAGGATAATGGTAATCAGAATTGAACTTTTGAATGTTGGAATATTTGAATGTTAATGAAAGTAAAAAAAACTTGGGGGAAGGTTTAACGTCTGAAGATTTCCAGTAATGGTAATAACATATGGTAACTAAGGAGGACCCAGGTTTGGGGAGTTTTCAATGTCAAGGGTCATGAATGTATTAAAAAAAAGGAGGAAATGCCAGGTGTGTTCAGACCATCAATGTCATGAAATGCAGATGCTCTCGGGTTGATTGTGGTTTGGCGCAATAAACTCTACCTTTGCTCTACTCATCCTAGTGTATTGGCTTCTTTTGAAGAGACTATTTTACATTTATTGTGTAAGTCCCAACTAATGTCGGAAGCAACTCGGTCTAGGAAGACAAGAAATTTCCAACATAATTGGCGTTGTTGGCAGGATCCCAGGTGAGGCTGGCGGAGCCTCTCCACTGCTTCGGGCTGCAGCATCTCACAGGCGGCAGAATGGCCAATTTATAAAAGGTGAGCAGAAGCCTGTTTAATCGAAATTCTGCTTAGTTAGCTGCTGTCCTGGAAATGTTTCGGCTCGGGGTGGGGGGTAGGGTAAAACTAGTCCTGAAGAAAAGAACCCCAGGTACAAAAGTTGGGAAGTTTGGCAAACAATTTGGTTGGTTTACCTGTGGGTAAATGGATGAGTAGTCACAGAGGATGTAACGGAGTTTGTGCCTCCATAGAGAAATAGGGAAACTCTGGATGTGTGTGAATGTGAATTGTGTGAATAAAAGTCTTGCGGATACCACTAGAGAATATCCAGGTGTGATGACGGTTTGTGTGACATAGGTTTGCACGGGCGAGTGGAGTGCACTGAAATTCCTGAGAATACCGCTGCCGACATGACTGGATTTTCACCGGCGGGCAGGTCTGAATGGTCAGGTGTGCGGCCTCCCCTAGATACCGCTATCAGTGATGATAGGTCTGCATGGTAGGGACCCGAGCTCGGGCTGGTGAGTTACTGTTACTAGGACAGGGTGAGACCCAGTGTGTGTATTGTGTTAGGGTTGTATTTTAAGGTTAAGTGGTGTTTGTCTGTATGCATTTGGGGAAGTGGTTTGGCTAAGGGGAAAAGTTGTGTGCGCCCGGAAGGTAAGTATAACACTACACTAGATACAAGATACAAGATACAAGCAAGCTTATAAAATATAATGTAATATTGAGTACATGAATGTGTGGATAAAATTTAACTATTATAAAACATTATAGCCTGTGACAGACAGCTGTGTGAAGGCCGTTTTTGTGTAGAAACAGAGCCAAAAGGTTATCCAAACAGAGCAGAAAGGAGGCACTGATCACGGTGGTAAGGAAGCAGCAAGACTAACAAGAATCAGGTAAAACTGAGATTTCTGTCAATAAAAAAACTTTGGGTTGATTCTGCTCTGTCAT
Source organism: Silurus aristotelis (assembly GCF_946808225.1). NCBI lineage: Eukaryota > Metazoa > Chordata > Actinopteri > Siluriformes > Siluridae > Silurus > Silurus aristotelis. Next base: position 29,970,692 of record NC_139585.1, read on the forward strand.
GTTCTTAAAATAACTTTATAGGGAGACTTTATATGAACCTCGAGCACTTGATTAAAGAGAATGTGAGAAAGTAAAGCTGACATAATGCATAAAGAGGAACGTCCTGTCGATAACGTAGTATTATAGTATAAGCCTTTTGAAAAGGATATTAAAAATACATGAAGAAATGGCATAACAGGACAAGTGGGGAATTGCAATGGCCAAAAGAAGGCACATTTAATGTTTCATTGTGTGGGCTGATGAAAAAGAAATTAGATGAGTGGGAGGAGCACAAAGCGACAAGGAAGGGACAAAGTAAATTGGAGTGGAAGAAAAGCATAGTGGGGTGGTTTGAAACAGAGGGGAGAATGAGAGAGACAGAAGAGCGGAAGAAGAAAGGGGAAGTAGTTATAGGAAGGGGGAGCAGGATGTAGAAAGCCAGGAAGGGAAGGGAACAGTGCCACTCTCAGGGCTGCATGATGAGCACAGCTGGCCACCACCTTATAATGATGCATGTGTTCTAAAGCCAGCAGAAATTTACCCACAGATGGAACTGAAAACTCATAGATGGACTACTGGAGACATAAAAGTGCATGGAGTTCTAAGCGGATGCTACAAGCTTGAAGAAAATGAGAGAAGAGCAACACTGGCAACTGCACACTGGGAGCTCTGCCCACCACCTATATCCTGAATGGAACAGGCAGAAAATCTCTCTCAGAGGGAAAGAACTGTGGACGAGACTAATGAAAAAGTTAAGCAATATTATGCCGAGTACATCAAGAGCAGCACTCCCTATGGGCTGAGGGGAAGTGAACACAGCGAAGCAGAGAGACAGAGGGAGAGAGAAGCAGATGGAATGAAACTATTCGACAATAGGCTGGAACAAGAACCGAGAGAACGAAAAGCACCCGCAAGGGTACTAAGATCAAACCCATTTCTGGAGGTAAGGGAGGAACTAAAAGCCACAGCATGTTCACCGAAAGGTGACAAAGCATCCAGGGAGAGGGAAGTAAACAGTAAACTAGTGAGGATGTAAGGAGGAGTAAGAATATCCCCACTGGACCAAGAAAAAGACCTGGAGAAGATAGTGGAAACAGTGGTGGACCTTAAGAAAGAGGTAAAGGGGATAGAAGAGCTGGACCGAAAAAGCCAAGAACAAGTGGCCGCCAATTATGGGTTGGTGCAAGAAGAAAGTAAACTACTGAACACCAGCCTGAAGCAGTTTGATGAAACATGTGAGTGGACAAGCGAGGCCCAAGCAGAGAATCAAAGGGAAGAGAACTTTAATGAAACAAGTACAGAAACAACACCCATGGTCCTAACGCCACCTGATCCAAAAGATGGAAAAACATTGAGAGATAGAACTCTGTTAAAGCTCCCAGCACATTATAGCCATACCGGAAAGCCTGACAACAGACACATAAGACAGTCGAAGAGAAATAAACAGGGTTCACATTTAAATGCAGAAGAGACCGACAGGCCAAGTGACCACAGTGATGATGACACCTCTAGTGATGAAGAAAAAGCTGTATATGGCAAGAGTCAAGAGCACCCACCACAGCAGTATCCAGTACGCCAACTACCCCTAACAGTGAAAAAATTAAAAGATGTTCAGTATGTCCCATGGTCATTCATGGACGTAGCGGGACTGATGCACCGTCTGCCAGACGTGTGTGAAAGAGCACAAAGGTTGATAACACAATTTGTAGAAAAAACTATGGAACATCAGCTTGCACTTGGATATATTAAAGCAATTCTGGCCCAAACCATAGGAAGGGCAAAAACAGTGGAGATCTCTAAAGAAGCGAAAGTCGGATATGATGCGGAAGATTCCAGACATGATCATTTTCCATTCGGCCCATTCTGGAATGACATGTGGGGTACCTTGAGAAAACAATAATCCACAAAGCTGGACCCAGAAAGATTGGAAACCATGCGATTGGGAGAAGAGGAAAATGTGGCTAAGTTTATCCAAACATTCCAAGATGCTTGGAGAGAGGAGACCGGTGCCCCTTGGGACGATTCTGACACCAGTAAAAGCTTGTTTCGAATGGTGTTGAAAAAAACATTTCCTTCTGAAGTACAGGGGTCCTTGGAAGGAGTAATAGGCATAAGAACAATGCCTTGGAAAACTTTCCAAGGCATTTTCGCTTCTTTGTTGAAGAAATAAGAGATTGGATGACCCATAACTTTCTGCTATTAAATTCTGATAAAACAGAGATTTTGCTCATCGGCCCAAAAAATAGTACACAGAAGCTCCAGCATCTCAGCCTGCATTTAGACGGTTGTTCTGTAACTACTAGTTCAACGGTAAAAGACCTGGGAGTTATTTTAGACAGCAACTTATCTTTTAAAAATCACATCAATCAAGTTACAAAAACAGCCTTCTTTCACCTTAGAAATATTTCTAAGCTAAGAAATATGTTATCTATATCTGATGCAGAGAAGCTCGTCCATGCGTTTATGACCTCTAGAATAGACTACTGTAATGCATTACTAGGTGGATGTCCTGCATCATTAATAAACAAGCTTCAGTTAGTTCAGAATGCCGCAGCAAGAGTTCTTACTAGGTCAAGAAAATACGATCATATAACCCCAATCTTATCGTCCCTACATTGGCTTCCTATTAAGTTTCGAATAGACTACAAACTACTGCTACTCACTTATAAAGCACTAAATGGTTTGGCTCCCATGTATCTATCCAGTCTTTTAACACGCTACAATCCGTCACGCTCCCTGAGATCTCAAAACTCTGGGCTTCTAGTAGTTCCTAGAATAGCAAAGTCCACTAAAGGCGGTAGAGCATTTTCACATTTAGCTCCTAAACTCTGGAATAGTCTTCCTGACAGTGTTCGGGGTTCAGATACACTCTCCCAGTTTAAGTGTAGATTAAAAACATATCTTTTTAGCAAAGCCTACACATAACACACATCACACACATCACATCACAACCTTGTGCTCCAGAATATATGATCACATGCACATTATCAACTTGTGCTGTTAATATCATGAACAGCAGCTACGCTAATTCCTCTCCACTGCTTCTCTTTCTCTCCCCATCCCGAGGCATCCTGAGGTTTGGCCAGCTCCAGTCACGTCCCACCTCGTGGAGATTATGGCCCTATGGATGATCATGGAGAAGTAGATGCCGAGTGTTTAAAGGCCCTGGCATGGAGAAGCTGATGCTGGGTCTATGATGATCACAAATGTTGAGCTTTTTATACCAAAGACTGTAGAAAGAACATTCCCTTATAATCTTATACTCCAGTACTCATGTTAGTTCTCTCTCTCCGGTGTTCTGTATTGTTGAAAGATTTATGATCAAACTCTTGATGTCACCCATATGAGGATGGGTTCCCCTTTGAGTCTGGTTCCTCTCAAGGTTTCTTCCTCATATCATCTAAGGGAGTTTTTCCTTGCCACTGTCGCCACGGCTGCTCATCAGGGACAAACGCACACCATTCACCCTCACTGTTGTTTTCTGTAAAGCTGCTTTAAAACAATGTCTGTTGTGAAAAGCGCTATACAAATAAACTTGACTTGACTTGACTTGAAAACTTACCAAGGGCACGTCATCCATTTTGTGAACCAATACCGCAAGAAGAAGAAAGAGAACAAAGAGGCAAGTGAGGCTTTCGTGACAGAGTTGCACAAGGCCCAACTGAGTGAGATCACCCGACACAAACAAGAAGAGAAAGAAAAGAAAAGAGACATTGCAGTAAAGCAAGTTGCAGTAATGTTTCCAACAGCTATGTCTAAATCACAGGACCAAATGCAATAAGCACAGGCCCCAGTGCAAGCATGGACACATTGGATGCAACTAATGACGCAACCACGTTGATCAGTGGCCCAACAAGCAACCCTGCCAATGATCCAACCAGCAGCCTCAGTATATGCGTTTGCCAGCGGACTGCAATGGCCCCAGCACAACCAAAATGATAGACATTTCACCAAGGAAAGAGGGAAAGAGGAGGAAAGCTCAAAACTGGTATCAAGTGGACTATGCTGTGCCCCATGTTTCTCTGATGGTTGCGGAAAATTGCGAGGGGAAAGATTTAGGGCCTATGATGAAGGAAGCACAGGAGGTTAGGGAGTGGGTACCCACACATAAACCGTGCATACACCTATCACCCGATAAATGTTTTCTGCGGATTTCACAGGTATCAGTAGATCAGCCGGTAGCTACACACACAGAGATAGAAATAGGAGAAGGGGAAGTGAAGTAGTTAGCACTGACCGGGATTAAGATAGATGAGAAGACAGAGGAATTACTAAAAACAGTGCCAGAAGGTTTGTGGACAAAACACTCAACTGATGTAGGACTAGTGAAATCTGCAGGACTAGTGAAAATACAGGTTAAGCCAGGTGCTCAACTACCATACCAGAAGCAGTATCCACTGTCAGTACAGGCTAGGGAAGGGATAAGGCCAACTATTAAAGGCCTAATAGAGGCAGGGGTATTAATACCGACCAAAAGCAATTGCAACACCTCAATTTTTCCTGTTAGGAAGCCCAATTCAGACAAATGGAGATTGGTTCATGATCTAAGACCAATAAATCAATTGGTCATAGCAGACATAACTTATGTTCCAGATCCACACACACTGTTGTCAAATATTCGAGAGGGAATAAAGTGGTATACTGTCATTGACTTATGCATGGCATTCTTTAGCGTTCCTCTCCACCCTGACTCACATCCAATATTTGCATTCACCTATGGGTGGCAGTATACCTAAACTAGGCTACCACAGGATATTCTGAAAGTCCTCCCATCTTTAATCAAGTGTTGGCAAAAGACGTAGCTTCATTAGATGTGACTAGCACAGTCCTCCAATATACAGATGATGTACTGATTTGTAGTCTGACAAAAGAACAATGTCAACATGATTCACTAAGCATACTTAATATGCTAGTCAAAAATGGTCACAAGGTAAATAAAGAGAAACTGCAATTCTGTCAAGCAACAGTTGAATATCTGGGGAGAGTACCGGAGGGAAATACAACGAAAGTTTCCCCTGCACATGTGGAGGCTATTCAAAAGGCCCCACAACCACAAACAGTTCGTCAAATGTTATCTTTTCTAGGGATGGCGGGGTTCAGTAGGCCCTGGATATGTGATTTTGCTCAGCAGGTACAACCACTGAGGAACATGATAAACCCAAAGCTTCACTTAAATTGACATCAGAAGCGTTAGCAGCGTTTGATGCAATTAAGACAACATTGTCCTCGGCACCAACATTAGCTAGTCCTGATTATAAGAAACCATTTCACCTGTATGTGTCTGACAGACGAGGCTTTGTCTCTGTCATGTTAAAGCAAACAACAGCATGGAATGGGAAAACAACCCATTGCATACTTAAGCACCACGCTAGATAACATAGAAATGGAAATGCCACCATGCTATCGTGCTCTAGCCGCAACAGCACAAAATCAACCATTACCAAATGCAGACCTGGTGCTGTTTGTTGATGGGTCATGCTTTCGTGACGTAGACGGAAATAAAGCCAGGTATGCGAAAGTCAGACAACAAGTGGACTCCTTTTATGCTGTCCCCTCAGTATCAGTGCCTCAGCCATGCTCTGCCCAATTAGCAGAAATTAAAGCATTAACAGCACCTTGTGAGTTAGCACAAGGGAAACATTCACAATATACACAGATTCGGCCTATGCACACGGCGTCTCTCACATGTTTGGCCCAACATGGGCACAGCAACAAGCAGATGGGACAACCATTAAAATTGGTCGCCATATAGCTGAACTCTGAACTATGACTTTGCCAGCCCAAGCAGCTATAGTTAAATGTCAAGCTCATTTTTGTCGACGGTGAGCTTCAAGGTTATTTTAAACACCTAACAAAAAAACCTATAGGACTTTGTTTTCACAGACTGCAGAAACCACACATGGGGAGCCGCCCACAAACGAATGTCCTGTGGAACCAGGAGACTGGATGCACATTAGACACTTTAAGAAAACTACTGGTCTGATCCAAGGCAAAACAGCCTATTTAAAGTGGTATTAACAACTCCTACAGCAGTGAGGGTAAGGGTAGAAGGTAGGGAGCACTGGTACCACCTTAACTACTGCAGCAGGGCCTACGAACCACGAGAGACACAAGGGACAAAGGAGGGGGACACACCTGAGCTCAAGTACAAAAATGCTGCAAGCGGAAAGCCGCCAAAGAACACTCAGCTTTCTCACCTCCTTCCTAATCTAGGAATCAGGTCCCAGAATCTCTAGAGTAGAAGAACCAGAGCTACCCCTCTTAGACTTGCTACTGCAAAAGGAAGCCAAAGAAAAGAGCGAGCCTACCCCTAATCTTAGAACAACTTAAAGGGTGCCATTCTACCCAAACTATAAATTCTGCCAAATTAAAGTTCTCCTTCGATTCATGATGGTGTACCGCAATGAAAAGCACTTAAATGTAGGAAAAAGTGTTATACTTCTTATTCTTATGCTCATAGCCACACTGGGCTACTGCGCCTATTACTATTTTTATTTTTTTTTACAGTGTACTCTGTACCAGCAGAAATGCTCTTCTGGTCGAGGATCTGGTAAAAAATCGAGCCGCTGAAATGTACAAAGCTTTTCAAATTCACATAACGTGTGCCTCAGCCTTAGATGGCACCCTTCATCTTTCCCCAGCACAAAGATTTTCCAGGACCCAGCTGTCTCTCCTAAAGCAGATTCAAACGACCCTAGCGGCCCCTATTATATTGGTAATCTGTACCAAAAATGGTGTGTGAAATGATTAGAATAACTTCTGGCTCTTCCCTCAAACTCTTTATCCCAAATTAAATAAAAGAGCACAGAAATCAAATCTGCATTTGTTCTGCCATTGTCCATTCATTAAGTCTTTCTGGTCAGAAATGTCTGTGCTACTATTCCTTTTATTTTACAAAACCTGATGTGTGAAATGTTATTTAAATCAGCATGTTATTTTTGCAAAGTCCTGCCACATTCAGGAGCCTCCATAAAGAGTACACTCCATACAGAGCTGATTCGCCTGATTTTATCTGGGTGAAGTCCAACCAATAACCAATCACTGATCAACATTTGTTCCTAATAACCAATCACTGATCACCAAAGTGAGTTTTAGAATCTTGTTGAATCTTGTACAAAGGAGGTGCAGTTACAGTTATTTAAAATACACCTGGAACACACCCTCTAATTGGATACACATCTGTGTTGGAATTCCCGCGATTAGAAATATCTTTTAGAAATTCCTCAGCTGTAATTTGGAAATTTAGAGTCCCTTAAGTTCTGCAGGAACTTTTTCAGAGTTGAAGCACATGAAGAAAAAAAATCCTCCTCCCTTGGATCAGATCCTGCAGATGTCTTTCAGCTCCAGGGAACTGCACAGAACAGTGTATTAACAGTTCACTAATAAACACAATCATGGTGAACATTACCATTACAGAAGATCACAAACAGCAGCAGATGAAACCAGAGCAGTACAGCAGCCTCCATGTCTGTAACGGGAATACAGTACTTTCACTTTCTACATCACGTGACTCGAAATAACTTCGTCTGAACCCTTCTCTGATTTCTGACTATTATAAATATAAAATAACTTCAAGAAATAGACTTCATAATAGTCTTTTATTTTCATATATTTAATGTGATTTTCCTCACTGTGCTCTTACTATCTGTATAACCTTTTCGTGGATATGTTTCTTGTGAATTATAACGTAAATATAAATTAAATCTCGCATTTGGGGAAAAAAAATAATATTTTTTCTATTTTTCTACAGGCATTAAAAAGATACGTGTGATTTTTGAACAGGCGAAATTTACAGACACCTAAAAAGATTTAAACTACGAATTTTCTCGGTTTTTTTACCCTTTCTTTGTGACACAAATATTATTTTTTCATCTCTTTAAACTACAGTAGTTTTACTTTTTAGAATGATGATTTGTTTAGTTTATTTAGTAAGAGCAAAACAGGGGCGGGTCTTTTCGGAATACGGGTAGGATCTGTATAATGTAGAATCACACCGCATTCCGGGGAAAAGGACCCATTTATTATAGTGATTTATCACTATTAGTGATATAAACAGTATATATATATATATATATATATATATATATATATATATATATATATATATATATATATATATATATATATATAGTGCACATGTTTAGAGAATAGAGGCTCAATAATATGAAGAAGGAATCACATGACATGTGGCGGGTTTAATGATTTTTTTCACTACCAGTGAATAATAAAACAACAGGATATTAAATATTATATTTTTTATAGAATACTTTTACTAAATTTTAGGACATAATGTAATGTAAACTCTCCATGTAAACTGTAACTTATAATATTTATCACAGAGTTTCTAAATAAGACAATATTTCCCCACTAAATGGTAATTTTTCGAACTAATCTTTATTTATTTATTTTTCAATGTTATAATATGTAACTATAATTTATACCCTTGGTATTGTTGTGTAGTTCTACAAGTTGAATAATAAAAATTAAAAATTAAATTAAATCAGAAAGCTCCTACAAATCCGAGTATTTTAAACAGGCTTTATTTTATTTTAGATTTTATTATAAGGTATATTTTGTTAAGGAGAAAGTCACGGCTAACTAAAGGGTCCTTCAGATCCGCTTTTGCTCTTTTTATTTTCACACCAGTTTTTTTTCTCACTGGTACATTTTCCTTTTTGGGAGGAAAATAATCCTAATAATTTTTATATTTATATACAGAGTTTATTTGTTTACAGACCCGCAGATTCCTGAACATGCTGCTGAAAACGGTGAGCGAATTGTTTCAGTAATTCATTCTATTTTTCCTACACACACACACACACACACACACACACAGAGTATTCATCATTTATTTGTTACAAACAACAAATCAACAATAATCACTAGACAGATGTGTATAGACTCAACACACCGAGGACTTTAATCAGAACGAGCTTTTATTCTTCCAATGTTTATAAACCTGAACTTGACTTAACGCTGCATTATACTGCCATCTGGTGGTCATAAGTAACAGAAGAGAAAAAAAACGGCATAAATATAATTAAAAAAATACAACAATCATAATAATAAAAAATATATATAATAATTCAAGGCTTCTTACAACCGATTCAAGAATTATAATTTTTAAAGTCTTTAAGTTGGAAGGTTCTGACATGTTCTAAGTGAAGGGGGACTTTAGACTATAAGAGAATAATTAAAAATGATGTTTACAGTGAATAATTCAGGCTTTGTAAAGATGAAAATTACCCAAGAGACAAAGCAATAAAACAGTATCTTCAAGATAAACATCCTTTACGTGAGAATCTGATTAAAAAAATAATAAAGCCAGAAGTTATTCCAATCGAAGTTCAGGTTTAAAAAACTCCCTTTAGGGAGGAGATTTGAGTTGTTTGTAATTTGCTTGGAGTTGAAAATATGCTTTTGTATTAACAGTAATTTATTACATATTTCTGTGAATCTAATTTATGAAAACCACTGAATGCAAGTGTAGGAATATTATAGAATTGGCCATAAATTAAATGACCTTTGATCACTTTATTAAACCTAAATTAAAGACAGAAAACTATATTTTGAGCTATTTAGAGCATCTTTGTGAAAACTTGAGTAATTTACTGCATTTAAAATTACAAGCTAATAAGAATTTAAGTTCAATGGGCTTTAAAATATATGGACAATTTCAACAGCCATTTATTCATGTAAGGAAGTGACGTCTTTGGTCCTTGGACGTTTCCGGGAGGTTGTTCCACCGCAAATAAAACAGGAAATAATTTTATATATTTATAAATAATTTATTATGGACAATGAATTTTGTAACATGCTGATGAGTCGTTCATGAATGAAACGTTTATTCTAAACGAGTCTTTAATATGACTCAGAAGAACGAGTCGTCTCAAAAGTGATTCGTTCAAAGAACCGAGTCACTAAAATGAACCAAATTTTCGCATCACTAGTTGGAGGGGTTTTGGGTTTGTTCTGATCGGGTCTCATCACTGCAGCTCGGGAGATGATCAACTATTTATATGGTGTATTAAACATCTGGAGGAAAAACTCCTACATTAACCACATTACATCTCGCGATGCGCGCGAATCACCACCCCGGTTACCATAGCAACGACAACAACAACAAACAGAGCGGGTTTATAACCGTGTGTGAATTCAGCGCTCATCAAACACTCGAATAACACCGACAAGTGAACATTAAATCATCTGTTACTCTGAGGAACTTATTGTAGATAAACGGATTCAGAAATGCGCTTTCGGCTTCGGTCAAGCGCTCGAGCAGCTCATAACACACATCTGGATACATCACGTGAGGTAACGATTCATTTTCCGATTCAAAACGTGTCTGATTTGAGTTTCCGCAAATTCCACGTTCATCTGTTTTTATCCCTTATAAATCTCTTTGTTCTGGTTTGAGCTAAAAGTACTTTTTTTTTCCTTTTTCTTTTTTTAAAGAAATTTATAGAACAAAATAAACAACCACAAATGGAATTTCACACACACACACACAACACAAACACACACACAACACAAACACACACACAACACAAACACACACACAACACAAACACACACACAACACAAACACACACACAACACACACACACACACACACACAACACAAACACACACACAACACAAACACACACACAACACACACACACACACACACACACAACACAAACACACACACAACACAAACACACACACAACACAAACACACACACAACACAAACACACACACAACACACACACACACACACACACAACACAAACACACACACACAACACACACACACACACACACACAACACAAACACACACACAACACAAACACACACACAACACACACACACACACACAACACAAACACACACACACAACACAAACACACACACAACACAAACACACACACAACACACACACACACACACACACACAACACAAACACACACACAACACAAACACACACACAACACACACACACACACACACACAACACAAACACACACACACACACAAACACACACACACACAAACACACACACACGCGTCATAACAGTGTGAAGGACAGATATATTATTTAGGTTTTAGTTTAAATACACTAGAAGTTCTCTGCATGTTTAAGATCCTCAATCAAGTTTTAAAGTCTTTACTTTTTTTGTGCATTAATTCTAAAGATAAAAAGCAATGACGTCATTCTTTACAAAATACGAAAGTGTTTTCAGAAATCTGCTTTTATGCCCAAAACATTCCCAAGAATTATAAGTGTTCATTGCTAAACCATGTGTTTTTATCTCCCATAAATAGAAACCATTTACATTTTTAATTTTTTTGTTAATTCTGGCAAAAACTTTGACATTTAGTTTTGACAGCAGCTTAAAATGCCGCATAAAAAATTTATTTAATATTGAAAATATTATTTATTTTTTTCTAAACTTTTCTAGTGTTTAAAACATATGATGTAAATTACTATTATTATTATTATTATTATTATTATTATTTTTATTATTGCCATCATTTGTATATAATCTTTTTAAATGTATTTTATTATTTTTTAAAGATTGTTGATTTATTTATTTATTAATTTTTTATCTGTGTTGGGTCTCGATATATGAAACTACTTGTTTTCTTTAAATTCTATTTACATTTGTAGAAGTTACTTATAATAATTCTAATGATTGTTGCTTTTGTTTTGATTTAATTATTTTATTTTACATGTATAATAAAATGTGCGTGCAGGATTTTAACATGCACTGGATCGTTTTTCCGGTTTCCCGGCATCCAAACACTCCTCCATCAGCTGATAGAGTGCAGGGTCAGACCTGCATCCTGATTGGCCAGAAAGTTCTCTGGAACAGCAGCTCTGACCGTAATGCACGTTTCTATTAATGTGCTTGTGCATATATACGTGTGTGTGTGTGTGTGTGTGTGTGTGTGAGTGAGTGAGTGAGAGTGTGTGCGATGGTCAAGAGTGTGTGTGATGTGTCCTATAAAGAGTTTGTAGTTAAGGTTAGAGTAGTGATTGACCAAACACATTCTTTCTCTCATCACACACACACACACACACACACACACACACACTTAGAGTGGGGTTTAATCGGGTTTGTTAATTTAAGTGTGTTTGCATTTCAGATTCCAGAGATGAACAAAGCGTCAGTGTTTATGAGAGACAGAAGACACGTGGAAACCATCATCAAAAACATGCAGAGAGCAGGAACCAGTACACTACAGGTACACACACACACACACACACACACACACACACACACACACACACACACACAGAGTTACACACTGGATGTACACAGATATTCAAACACATACAAAAAAATCACCACCTGCACACACACTTTGTAAAGCGCTTAATGGATCTTCAGAAAAAGCTTCAGTTTGCTACAGAGGAGAAAGATCTGCACTCTGGAGAGATAGAAAATGGTCACATGGTCTGATGACTCCAGATTTCACCTGATGGGGGTGTATCAGGGTAAGAAAAGTGTAGTGTGTTATGTAGCCTGTGGGGGCAGAGTTATGATCTGGGGTCTTTCAGGTGGACGGCTGAAGGTTCAGCAATGTTAAAGACCCAAATAAGATCAGCTACTGATCACCTGAAGATACTGAATGACCAGGTTTTATCATCAATACATTCCACACTCTTCCTCCCCACACACACACACACACACACACACACACACACACACGAGCTGGTGCATTTGTGCTTAACGTTTGTCTCTTCTCATATGTGTGTGTGTGTGTGTGTGTGTGTGTGTGTGTGTGTAGGTAATCTCCGACTTCGACATGACACTCACCAGATTTGCTCACAATGGCGTACACTGCCCCACAACACACAGTGAGTACACACACACACACACACACACACACACACACGATGTCAGAATGTGAATAATATCAATAGAGTGTTGAACTCTTGTTCTCTTTAACACTGGACCCCACACACAGGAAGTCCCGCCTCTGTGCAGAAACATTATTTGATTGGTTAAATGTGATTTTTTTTTTTTCTCTCCCCAGACATTCTCCACAGCAGCACTCTCATCAGCGAGGAGTGTAAAACCAAGGTAAAGAACGTGTGTGTGTGTGTGTGTGTGTGTGTGTGTGTGTGTGTGTGTGTGTGTGTGTGTGTGTTTGTGTGTGTGTGTGTGTGTGAGAGATACAGAGAATTTCCAAGGCGACAGGGGCGGGGCTTAACATAAGGGTTAAATGTTAAATAATAATTTAATGAATAATTTAATCAGACAGATTCAGTTGGTTCGTTAACAATTAATATATAAATTAATCCATAAAATAATCGTAATTAATTAATTCACATTAAGTGATTTATTTATTAATACATTTTCTTGCTTAATTACATGAATATTCATATTTCCTCTGTTGGATTATGTATAAAAGCTGAAGGACACATGGAGTGTGTTATATGTTGATTGGTTGAATGATTTCCTGTGTTTCTCCTGCAGATGAGGGACTTGTTTGCTTATTATTACCCCATTGAGATCAACAGCTCGATGTCAGAGGAGGAGAAGATCCCTCACATGGTGGAATGGTGCGTGATCACACACACACACACACACACACACTGCCCACAATCGCTCGAGTTTATTATCATTTATATTTTATTACCAAATAATTACACAATTAACAGTGTGTGTGTATCAGGTGGACGCAAGCTCATGATTTGCTCATCCAACAGCGAATCAGGAAAGATCAGCTGGCTCAGGCAGTGAGAAACTCAGGCGCTATGTTAAGGTAATTACCCAAAATGCATCACGTTTTATATACTTCATGTAGTGTGTGTGTGAGTGTGTGTGTGAGAGACGACGTTTTTTGCCCTCGGTAAATCTTGTTCTAATCAGTCGTGTGTGTGTGTGTGTGTGTGTGTGTGTGTGTATGTATATGTTAGAGAGGGTTACAAGAGGTTCTTTGATGTTCTGCACCAGAACTCCGTCCCTCTGCTGATCTTCTCGGCTGGAGTTGGAGACATTTTAGAGGAAGTGATCGCAGGCCACGACATCTTCTACCCCAACGTTCGCGTCTTCTCCAATTACATGGACTACGATGAAGAGGTGAGCACACTGCAGATCCTCCTGAGGGCTTCGGTGTGTCTACAGCTGGTAGGACATTGTGGATAATACTGTGTGTGTGTGTGTGTGTGTGTGTGTGTGTCAGGGTGTTGCATGTGCGTTTAAAGGTGAGATGATTCACTCGTTCAATAAGAGAGAAGGAGCTTTGCAGAACACGCAGCAGTTCATACACGATCGCACCAACGTGCTGCTGCTCGGAGACACGCCCGGAGACCTGAACATGGCCGACGGCGTGCAGAACCTCCACAACATCCTGCGCATCGGCTTCCTCAACGACAAGGTGACGCACGCAGACACGCCCACAAACACGCTAAAGATCCACACACGTGATTTTTACGCTGAGTGATTTTTCTGTTGTAGGTGGAGGAGAGGATGAAGCAGTACATCAGCTCTTACGACATCGTGCTGGTGAAGGACGAGACGATGGACGTCCCAAACGCCATCCTGAACTACATCACAGCCAGGAAGTGAGGTGCCCTGGCCAATCAGAATGAGGGTCAGAGGTCAGGGGCGCGGACTCTCATCAAAAAGACGTCACTGGCTTTTCTCCTTTATTTATACTTGACTTTTTCTTTTTTGGATGATTGAGGCATGTTTTTTTTTGTCTTTGGTGATTTTATTTATTTACACGCTGTTTACACAAAAGCTCTTCAGACTCCCTGAGGAACGTTTACACTTTTAAATGTACATTATTATTGTTTTATTGAAACACAGGAAAGTATTTTTAATTAAACTGTATTTATAAATGCACGTGGTGTCTGACGTCTGAAGCTCTGGACTGCGAGTGTCTCAGCTGTACGGTGTCTCTGGAGGTTCTCGTTTCCTGGACGTGAGCAAAACATGACCACAGACACGTCTCGGCTTTTAAATACCACATTTACAAGTCATTTATTGAACTCATTTTACAGCAAAAAACCTGCATAGTTTATACACAGAACATTTCCCCAAAGTTCACATCCAACACTTTAAACAACATAAGCAACATTTTTTATAACTGTAATAAAAATGTACGTTTTTCCACGTGTTTGGAAATCAGGAAACAAATTATTTTGTTTTGTTGTTTAGACAAAACCGAGTGCAGACCCCCTGCGGGGGCTGTGGGTTTCCTAGACAAAATCCTGAGTGGTTTTTATCTCCCAGACTAATTAGGGGTGTGTGTGTGTGTGTGTGTGTGTGTGTCTGTCTGTGTGTGTGTTTATATCTGAAGCTCTCACAGTTCCTCATGCCGAACTGCATCCTCCTCCACTTTAAGCTTCAGTTCGTCTGTGGTGATTCGCCCGTCTCCGTTCCTGTCCTGGTTTTTGAACATGTCTGCGATGACGCTGTCTGGATCCCGTCTCGGTTTTAGACGACCTTTACCCTCTGCCACTTGACGCTTAATGAACTCCGTAAACTGGAAGATGAAATCAGATGATTATGGCCGAGCTCTACATCACACACACACCCCTTAGTAACCGTACACCTGACCATGCCCCCTCAATAACCACACACATGACCACGCCCCCCGTAACCATACACCTGACCACACACACCCTCAGTAACCATACACCTGACCACGCCCCCTTCAGTACCCATACACCTGACCACACACCCCTTCAGTACCCATACGCCTGACCACGCCCCCTTCAATAACCATACGTCTGACCACCCCCCCCCCAGTAATCATACACATGACCACCCCCCCCCCCCCCCAGTAACCATACACATGACCACCCCCCCCCCCCCAGTAACCATACACCTGACCAAGCCCCCCCCCCAATAACCGCACACGTGGCCATGCCCCCCCCCCATCAGCATGCACCTAGCCCCCCCCCATCAGCATGCACCTAGCCCCACCTCTAAATTCTACTTTGTCATGAATCAAACCCCAACACATTACTATTACGTGCTGTTGTGTGTGTGTGTGTGTGTGTGTGTGAGAGAAAGAAAGAAAGCAAGAAAGAAAGAAAGAAGAGACACACCTCCTCCAGTGGAACTTCTTTATCCTGATTTATGTCCAGAGCCTCGAAAATGTTCTGGGGCGTCTCTTCCAACCAAATGAACAGATATCCATCAGGAACCCCTTTCTGTATGGAGACGAGCTCGAGCTCAAAACGCAGCACAGCACTGCCTGGAACAGTCCCCGCTGAGACACACCGAGAGACAGAGACACAGAGTTACAGATGGAGAGCGACTGAGTGGATTTGATCGATACCCACAGAATCAGATCGTATTCACCGATAAATCAACCGACAGATACTGAAGTAAAGACTCCAAATAAAATAGTTCTGAATCAAAAAATTAGCTGAAGGAAATAAATATGATTATATAACATTTGTCTGCTAAAATAAGTGGAACAGTGAAGTAGATCATATCTTTATAAAATTAAATAAATGTAAAAAACACACACACACACACTTTTACCTGTATAATAACCTGTGGGGTCTAACAAATGTAAAAAAATCAAAAATAAATATTGAATCAATTTAATTTGTGCCAATTTAATCAGTTACTCTAATTTACCAATATAATAAAATTGTATTGCATTAATTTGATTTATTCCATTTGTATATATAATTTTATTTAAAATTGTTTTAAAAATTAACTCAATGTTCAAAATCTTAATGATAAATTGTGTTAATAAAAGTACCGCAAAAGCACATTTGTTTTGCACCCCCAATAATAATTATTATTAAATATTAAGGAAAAGCAAAGATTCATTCAAACAAACAAAAAGTAACACTCCAAATAAATAAAAATTGTTGCATCCAAAATTAATAAAAATTAAATAAAAAGACACTTAAAATAAACAGCACGTGGTATCAGTGAGGCGCCACTAGAGGCCGCTCTCATGCTGTATGACGCGACCCTGAAAAAATATCGGTATGTATTTTTGCCAATGTTTCCAGCAATCAGTTGGTGGCCTTCTATTATTAAATCATTGGGTCTCTTTCTCATGTGTCTCACCTCCCTTCTCTCCATGTCCCAGGTGTGGAGGGACGATGATGGTCCTCTTCTCCCCCACACACATCCCTCTCAGACCTTCATCCAGACCGTCGATCACTTTATCTTCTCCTAACTGCACTTCCTGAGGAAAGTTGTAATTGCTCCTGCGTCCAACATACACAAACACAGATTAATTCAATCTATTAGGGTTTTAAGGATGCAATGGTTTTTCTTCTTGGATTATTATGTGTAAAGAATGTAAATAAAAATCACCTCAGCACCTTAGCTAATGTGCTTGTGGTGGCAGTGATTTACCTCTAGAGGCCGCTCTCAAACTTTATAACGCAACCTGGAAAAACTATCGGTTTTAGTCGTTATTAGTTATTACAAAAATATAAATAAAAGGAATATAGACATGATTAAGGGGCTGTGTGTGTGTGTGTGTGTGTGTGTGTGTGTGTGTGTGTGTGTGTGTGTGTGTGTGTGTGTGTGTGTAGGATATTAAACATAGCTGATTTCTAGAGGAACTCACGATGTGAAGAGCAGCATGCCATCCATCAGTGTGCAGTTGTAGTGATATTCGATGTGGTCGTTGGCTTGGCTGGTCTCGTTACACGTCTCTGGTTTGAACGTCACGTCAACCTGCACCGAGTCCTTCGGGTTGTGGAAGTCGATCACGTGGATATCAAACACCAGCACGGCCGAGGCGGGGATATCCTTACCTGGGTGGATAAAAAAAGAAAACGATGGACTCTGCCTGAACATCACATCCTGTCTCTTTAAAGTATAAAAATTATCGTACCTGCTCCTTGCTGTCCGTAGGCGAGGTGAGGTGGCATGGTGATTCTCCTCCTCTCGCCCATACACACCCCCTGCAGCCCTTTGTCCATCCCCGAGATCACGTAGCCCAGCCCGATGTACGTGTTGTACGTACTGTTGTGTTCGTAACTGGGAAAAAAATACATTTATTACATCATCAGAAACAACATTAAGGAATTAATTCATTAATTATTCAAATCAATAGAAGACTGTTGATCGAAACAGTGCCTGTTAATTGGATCAATTGGCTGTTGATCGGATTATTCACAGTTGATCGGATCTGAAATAGTTGATCGGATTAGTCACAGTTGATCGGATCAGGACCGGTTCTGACCTGCTGTCGAATGCTGCTCCGTTCAGGAAGGTTCCGTTGTAGTGATAGCGAATGTAATCTCCGGCCACGGATTTGCGTGTACAGGGCTCGGGGATCTCCTGAATCTCCACCCTGATGTCGTCTTTGGGGTTGTGAAGGTCCACCAGCAGGACGTCGTACACCAAAGTGGCGTGAGGTGGGACCTCGTTACCTGCACAGGGGAGGAAACCTCAAACTCTTTAGTGTCACACACACACGAGAACTTAGTACCAACAGACCTACATGTCCAACAGACCTCTGATTAGGATTCAGTCTCTCTACTGGTACCATGATAATAAGTATGCAGGTTTGAAGGACACTGGGCTGAACATGTCCATGACAGAAGCTGCTTAAGATAAAAGTGTGTGTTGTTGTTTTTACCGTATCCTTTCTCCCCAAACGCCAGGAATGGAGGGATGACAAAGTTTCTCATTTCTCCCACACACATCCCCAACAGCCCTTCATCCAGTCCTTTAATCAACCAGCCGTCTCCGACTAAATTGTCCTGCGTATGAGAGCGATCGTAACTGAAACACACACACACACACACACACACACACACACACACACACATGCAATAGATATAAAGAAATTCTACATTATATAATGAGACATTCTAAAGGTGTGCATGTGGCCTTTATTGAAAAACAGGGGATGTGGTTTGGGACACGCCCCAGTTTATGTCCTTGGAAATGATTGCTACATGAAGCTCGAGTGACGTGATGTGTCGTTTATTGTCCCGTTTCCTCTGCATCCTTTTTCCCACTCATCTTGCGCTCACCTGGAGTCGAACTGCGTGCCGTCTAGCAGACTTCCGTTAAAGTGAAATCGGACGAAATCGGTCTTCATGACCGAGCGAGTGCAGTTCTGCGGCGTCTGGATCACCTGCGTTTTCACGCGATCAGCCATGTTGAAGATGTCAAGCAGGACAAGGTCAAACACCAAGGTCGTGTCTGGGGGAATGGTGTCACCTGAGAGAGAGAGAGCGCAAGGAAAATCAGAGTGATGGAATGAGTGTGTGTGTGTGTGTGTGTGTGTGTGTGTGTGTGTGTGTGTGTGTGTGTGTGTGTGTGTGTGTTACCTGCACCCTGACTGCCATAAGCCAGGTGAGGTGGGACGGTGATCTTCCTTAGTTCATTCACACACATTCCCAAGATGCCTTTCTCCACTCCGGCTATCTGGCGTCCGTCACCGACCTTCACGAAAAACGCTTTGCCTCTCTGATAACTGCAGCACACACACACACACACACACACACATTAGAGTGAACACTACAGCTGATTTTGGATGTGACCTAGTGCAGAAAAGGTCAGACAGACAAACAGACAGACAGAGACACAGATAGACAGGGACCATCCAGAACAGACAGACAGACTTGGGCAGGAACAACTAACCAATAAAATCAATAATTATCGCTAATGGAATTTGTTGTCAACAGCTTACTTTTTTTTTTTTAATCTGATTAATCAAGAAACAAATAATAATAATCAACCGGAAAATTGATTATCAAAATAATCATGAGATGCAGCCCAAAGACAGACAGGAAGAAACAGGGACAGACAGACAGACAGACAGACAAAGACAGACAGACAGACAGACAAAGACAGACAGACAGACAGACAAAGACAGACAGACAGACAGACAGACAGACAGACAGACAAAAACAGGGACCGAAAGACTAGTTAACAGACAGACAGACAGTCAGAGAGGGACAGACAGACAGACAGACAGACAGACAGACACGTTGTTTTTGTTTTGTCACAGTAAACTTTGTTAGGAACCCAGGAACATTTTGAAGAACCCGTTAGGAACACAACTCTGAGATCTTCCCAATAACCTGTAGCTTTTTTCCAGAAACTTTTGCGGAAAGAATGCAGGAAGTTTATTTTTTAAACCCTGGAACGACTTTCAGCAGACTGGGATTTATTTCCGGGTCTGAGCTCCGTTGGGAAAAGTTTGAAGCACAGCGAGGAAAGTTTTCTGCGACGCTTCACTTCCAGCAGAATTTTCAGGAACAAAAATCTTTTAAACATTTTTGGAATTTTTCAAGAAAACCATCAGTGTGTCAGGATCTTCTCGGGTTTGAAGAATGATATAATATATTTATATTCTGCTTCTCAGCTGGAATTTTGCCCTAAAACTCATCCCACTGCTACTGAAGGTCATGAAATGGCTTCCAGGTTTGAGGCCCACTGAGCTGCTAATGAGGCGACTGTAGAACGTTTCGTCTCCACGTGTTTTATACGCAGGAGAATTTACACGTCTGCAATTTTCTCTACAGGTCACACAATCATCTCACAATCATCTCACAATCATCTCACAATCATCTCACAATCATCTCACAATCATCTCACAATCATCGCACTTTTGATTCAACTGCACATCCGTTATGTGGCATTTCGGCGCGCGCGCGTGTGTGTGTGTGTCAGTGTCTAAGCTGCATGAATGTATAAATTGAATATTTCCGCTCTTTCGCTCATCACTTTGTCGATAAGATTCCTTTTATGGAGTTGTGTGGGCGTGGCTTAAAGTAAAATCCCAAGAATATGCAAATATACAGATGATTAGCGTCGTTTATTTACACTCGTGTAAGAACTTGTGCAGGAACATGTTCAAGAACCTATAGAGAATCTTGGGCAGGAACTGTAAAGTTCTCCATGACTCACAGAGTTCTGAGATGTTCCTACAGGCCACAGCATCCATGCCTGAGCTACACGAGCTGCTCATGAAGTCAGAGATGAAACGATTACATGAAGCTCAGATCCATGAGTGTGTGTGTGTGTGTGTGTGTGTGTGTGTGTGTGTGTGTGTGTGTGTGTGTGTGTGTTACCTGGAGTCGAACTGTTTGCCGTCCGGGAACGTGGCGTTATAGTGATATCGCACCAGGTCTCCAGTCTTCACGTCTCTGGTGCAGTTCTTCGGCCGTGATTGCGTCTCCACGCGCACGTCCTCCACCGGCCCCGGGCTGCACGAGCCGCACGCCCACAGCGCGAGCACCGCGCTCATGATCAACCTCGAGCGGGACATCACGGAGAAAACACACACAAACACTTATACACACTTCTAAAGTCCTGAACGCACACTGCACATCTGTCCCGTGTGTATGCGCGTGTGTGTGTGTGAGTTTGGGAGACTCGTGGAAGCAGAGGTTTTTCTCCTGCCTTGTTGCCAGATACACAAAACCCCCCTTCTCAAACCCAGTTTCTCTTCATAGCATGGTTCTGAGACACATGACCCATTTCTATTGCCTTACTGAACCACATGACCCAGTACCATCCAAATCTTCTGAACCACAGAACCCATTTCCATTCTACAGCCAGTTGCATCTGGATGTTCTGAGCCACATAACCCAATTCCTTCAGGACATTCTAAACCACATGACCCAGTTCCATCTGGATGTTCTGAGCCATATAACCTTCAGGGCATTCTAAACCCCTGGACCCAGTTCCATCTGAATGCTCTGAACCACAAGACCCAGTTCTATTGTCCTTCTGAACCACCTGACCCAGTTCCATTAAAACATTTTGAACCACAAGACCCAGTTCTATTGTCATTCTGAACCACTTGGGCCAGTTTCATTAAAACATTCTGAACCACCTGACCCAATTCTAGCTGAATGTTCTGAGCCACAAGACCAGTTCTATTGTCATACCAGTCCTATCAGGACGTTCTGAAACACACAAACCCGATTGAACCACATGACCCAGTTCTGTCAAAACGTTCTGAACCATATGAGCAAGTTTGTACATCTCCAACCAATCACGTTCCTTTATAGTCGCCAGAGAAGTCATGTGACATCATATCC
>NC_139585.1:30002667-30005167 GCF_946808225.1 Silurus aristotelis
GATAAAATAAAAAACTGAATGAAAATGTTTTTTCCTTATAACTAAATTTATCCATAATGACTGAGTCAGTGGTGAAGGAAAAACCCCAAGAGGAACCAGGCACAAAAGGAAACCTGAATCTCAACACCATAGGTTCATTCATTACACTGTTGAGGTGTTCAGTGATAAGCGCCTAAATGCAGTCCTGATCCACTGTAGTAGACTGTTGATATTACAGTCCAAATCCAGAGGATATTATAGTTGATCCATAATATATTCACTCCATGCTGAAGTCGAGGCTTTAAACCTGCTTATTCAGCCACGAGTGGGGCGTCAGTAAAGTCAGGGACTGATGAGGAGGCCTGGGGTGCAGTTAGCAGTCACATTCATCATGTTCAGTAGGGTTGGAGCTCTATAGCAGGAGATCTTCTACAGAAGAGAGATTGTCTAACCCACAAAAAGCAGCTCTTCATGCTGGAACAGGTTTGGGTCTTCACATGAAAGGAAAATTTCATGTATCCAAAGGGGTTCATTACAATTGTGTGTAAGAATTTGTGCAACTGTTTGGGGAAGAACCACATCTGGCTGGAAAATGAAACATCAGAACAGTGTGTGTGTGTGTGTGTGTGTGTGTGTGCGCGAGCGTGCATGTGTGTGTGTAGAATTCATTCAATCAGAATGAGGACCGGGTCGTCTACAGTGGTGTTAATTTTAGAAATATATTTATTAACTTTAAAAATAGCTTCGTTTCTGATTGGACTGAAATGCAGAAGTGTGTGAAGTGATGATGAATGAGGTTAGTGATGCCTGTAAGACTCGAGGGTCCACATCTGCACGTCCTCATAATGCACATTGATGGAACATAATTACATACTGTTGAGTTTGTCTCATACAGAGGACACGTGTGTGTGCAGTGTGTAAACGATGTACCTGGTGTGTCCTCTAGTCTGATTTGATGCGCATATATATATATATATATATATGTATGTGTGTGTGTGTGTGTGTGTGTGTGTGTGTGTGTGTGTGTACTGGCCTTTGTGGGTTTGTTGAACAGACAGCTGCCTCCTCCGTCCTGCAGAAATCGTACGTACTCGTCTATGCTGCAGCGCGAGAACTTCTTGGGTAGGTAATATCTGTAACACACACACACACACACACCCCAAACACAACAAACACACACACACACACACACACACATGTACACACATGTACACACATTATCACAGACACAGAATAATGAACACAATATAAAATCAGGGCATCTGATTACCCAGTGTCCTCCATAATACAGCCGAGCCAAGGGTCCGGACATCTGCAGTCTCCTGTTACACACACACACACACACACACACACACACACACACACACACACACACACACACACACACACACACACACACACACACACGGTAAAAACAGAAACACTGAAACATTAGTAAACAGGTCACCTTTCTTCTAGAACAAACTGAATAAATAAAACCATATTAAAATTTGAATAAATTCGATACATGCATATCGGCAACTAAAAAAAATAAAAATCTAAAGTGTTCCCGGAAACATCATTGGAATTAACGTAAATAATAATAAAAGAATACGGAGATTTTTAATTGAATTCTTTAATTTCCTATAGAACGTTGTGCCGTTCCTAATAAACACATTTAACCGTATGTATGTGAAGGTCGTGTGTAGGTCAAAGAAAGGTGAATAGAGAAGCAAAGTCATGCAGGAACTTGTGCTCGATATCGTGATCACGTATGGAGGACTGGTAGGATGTATTTTGGAGAGATGACTTGTATAGGTGTCCTCAGAAACGTGTGTGTGTGACGTGCCGTGTCTCGAGGCACAGAGTGAGCAGTGTGAAACGTGTGAGTGTAGAGCTGAGTGAGGCGAGGGGTTTCACCTGCGGTGGCGCGGTCTTTATTCCACATCATGCCCAGGTTCTGCCCCAGACTCTGGCACAGTGTGATGGCCATGGGGCCCACGTTTCCATACTGCTCAGAAAAACATTACATAGTGGGGTCACAATTCATTAACCTGAGGATTATTTCATTCGAAAGTCACGTGATAGACGGATTTCATCAAATTCGCTTTAACACGTCACCTTTCTCGTCCAAAATTTATTGACCGTATTTTACAACCAGTGCAAACCATCGTTTCCCAGCATCGCCAACTCCTAGTTCCAAAATTTCCCATTTCTCTGCATCACCTTGTACAACACACACACCTAATAATAACGGTTACAGAGTGAAGATGAGGGTTTGGCCCGACACTGACCCCTGGTGGACCTGCAGGAGATTCACCGCCATGTCCAAATTGCTAGTATGTAGTACATAGTATATAGTTGTGTGTGTGTGTGTGTGTGTGTGTGTGTGTGTGTGTGTGTTCAGTATACGAGTTAATGAGTGAGGTAGTGATTTAGGGGAGGTACCTCATTGACTCCTCCCCCACGTGTAGGAGAACAGATCCCCCCGATGTAGGCAGTGCCACTGCGACTGCTCTGAAACGTGCGCCCCCTGCAGGCA
>NC_139585.1:30010167-30015167 GCF_946808225.1 Silurus aristotelis
TCCTGCCATGACCGATCCAGGAGCTTCTGTAAACATCATTGACATCCGTCACATTGAAGTCCTGAGCATCTTCTGCACATCGATCTCCCAGACCACAAGGATTCAGGCTGGTAAGGAAAATGCAGTGTGACTTCAGACTTGAATATTGGTGCTTCTTGTTCTGGGTTCCTGCAGTATTGCACCCCATTTCCTCCACATCTGTAGATCTGATGAGGTGCTAAGTGGAGATTCTATTAAAACATCTGTCGGAGGTCGAGATCAAACACGCAGAATCAATAATCAGGGTCGAGCGTGGGCTCTGATTTAAACTTGTTTTGATTTTACCTGTCTGCATTCACTCCTGTCTCACCTGTGTGTGTGTGTGTGTGTGTGTGTGTGTGTGTGTGTGTGCGCGCAATGATAAAACTGTTAAACACCACACAAAAAATGCCCTCCTGTTGCTCGGGTAACCATGGCAACCACCGACATTCTCTCCCTCGTTAATATTCATCGTGAGGAGTTTAATACACAACTACGGGGGGACGTGGCAGGACAAACACCAGATGGACACCGTTTTATGTCCTGAAACTCAGTGTGTGTTTGAGCACTTTCTCCTCCTCTCCTTGTGTATCTGTCGCTCCGTCTCTCCTGCTCTCTCAATACGTTTCACTGTCAACGGAGGAAAAAATGCCTGTTTCCAATGTCGTCACGGCAACAGCACTCTGATTGGTTGAGTAGATGTGCAGGGTGGGAGGAGCACAAGGGTTTCCCAGAGTGCTTTGCTGCACCGGCGTGAGGGACTTTAGAAGTGCAGATTCTGTGTGTGTGTGTGTGTGTGTGTGTGTGTGTGTGTGTGTGAGAGAGAGAGACACGAAAAGGCAGACAGAGGAACAGAGAGAGAGAGAGAGAGAGAGAGAGAGAGACAGAGAGAATGTGGTAGATGATAAAATTGTTAGTGCATTCCACAATCTAAATGCAATCTGCTCTGTCCCCCTCTCTCTCTTTCTCTCTCTCTCTCTCTCTGTCTGTTCCTCTGTCTGTCTTTTTGTCTCTCTCTCTCTCTCTCTGGTCCTCTGTCTGTCTGTCTGTCTGTCTGTCTGTCTGTCTGTCTGTCTGTCTGTCTGTCTGTCTGTCTGTCTGTCTGTCTGTCTGTCTGTCTCGCTCTCTCTCTCTCTCTCTGTCTGTTTCTCTGTCTGTCTTTTTGTCTCTCTCTCTCTCTTTCTCTCTCTCTCTCTCTCTCTGTGCATGAGCGGGGGAAGGGTAAGCGTGGTGTTTAATCACTTTTTTTTCTGTAAAACATCTCACAGTGTGTGTGTGTGTGTGTGTGTTAATGGTTAGAAATGTGGTGGGGCATGAGAACATTGTCTCTGCCTCCCGGATGAACAGTGCCATCATTGTTTTCATGAATAATCTTAATAAAGTGATTAAACTAATTAAAAAAGGAGTGTATTCTGGTTTCTCCCCTCAGTTCTCCTGCAAAAAAAAGGTCATGTTATCAAATGTCCCTCCTTTTATTAGTGATGAGGCGATTCTGAAAAAGCTGTCTCGGTACGGGCTCAGACTGCAAATCAGAGGTCCACTAATGACATAACCACCCCAGAGAAGCCCTGCTCGGCTAAACCGGGCCTGGAGAGGCCCTGCTCGGCTGAACTGGACCAGGAGAGGCGCTGCTCGGCTGAACCGGACCGGGAGAAGCCCTGCTCGGCTGAACCAGACCTGGAGAGGCCTCGTGAAACCGAAAAAGTCACAGTGGACTCGGGAGCAGTGCTGCAGCTGCCTGCGCTGGCAGAGGCAGGCACAGGGGTACAGAGCTGTCGCCAGGAGACCCAGTCACTACACCAGTGCAAGGGGACGGGGAAGACGTGGAAATGGATGACGAGCCCCAGTTCAAAGTACCGACTAAAAGGATGAAGCGAGGTAGGGGACAGGGGAAGAAGCAGCCAAAAAAAGACATGAAGGTGGAGGAACCTAAATCAGACAGTGAAGACGCTTTAATCCAGACTCTCAGGAGGAACAGTTAAATGTATTATATAGTGCTGAGGACCTGTTGGACACCACAGCACAGGGGGTGCTGGTCCGCTCATGCTTTAGAAGCGTTACTAAGATGGATGCTCCTTCTAAGTTCTTCTTTAGTTTAGAACAAATGATTCATGCATGCTGTGCGAACAGAATTGGGGGATCTCGTGTCAGAGCCTGCTGAAAAAAGCAGACAGTCAGCTTTTACGAAGTTGTATAGCAGCGAGAGTTGAGGGGCACAGGAGGTGGAGGAGAGCTTCCTCTAAGACCAGCCTGAGCTCACAGAGTTAGTGGCCATGGAGGTGGACCAATAGCTGACATCTCTTTCAGAAGGCTCTCCAGGGCAGGGAGAACGGGCGGTTGCCAGGTCTCCCTGTCGAGTTTTTTAAAGCATTTTGGGCAGTAATAGGGCAGGACATGCTTGAGGTCCTAAAGGACAGTGTTACAGGAGTCCAGCTCCCATTGAGCTGCAGGAGAGCCGTCCTGACCCTGCTGCTGGCGCCCAGTGTCACTAGTGTGCACTGACTGCAAGCTGCTGTCAAAAGCATTAGCCTCGAGACTGTCGAAAGTGATGGAGCAGATCATTCACCATGACCAGACGTACTGTGTGCCTGGCAGGTCTTTCTGGTTTTAATATTCCACACGCTAATGCTTTACTCTACCCGTCTGTGTATGCAGGCTGTAACGGTGGGATCCCAGACTGATGTGAATGTTTTAATTAATGATTGAAAAGACTTTGTTTTTTATTCATCATCAGTGAAGCAGTTTTAGTTGGGGAGTGGGGGAGGTGGGCGACGTGGGGAAAAAAGGCGATTTTAAATACTTGGGTGTCTACCTGGGGAGTCATGAGTTTTAGAGTAAAAACTGGGAAGGCACTGTAGATCACATTAAGGGCAGACTGAGCAGGTGGAAGCAAGTGGTCCCAAAGATGTTCTACAGAGGGCGAACGATGGTGGTCAACAACCTGGCAGCGTCACCCCTGTGGCACAAGTTGGCATGCCAAACCTGCTAGTGAAGCTAGCGAATCCAGACCCTGCTCGTCAACTTCCAGGATGGTCTGCACTGGATTCCACAGAGTGTCCTCCATCTGCCCAAGGAGGAAGGGGAGCAAGGGCTCATCTTGCCAGCAGAGCTGCAGCTTTTCGACTCCAGTTCATCCAGAGGCTCCTAACAGGGCCCAGGTTTGGAGAACAGCAGCTAGTGGACTTTTAAACATGGTGGGAGAACTGGGACTGGACAGAACTTTGTTTTTAATGGACATAAAAGCACTGGATCTCTCTGGATTACAAGTTTTTTACTGCAGACCTTTAAAAATATTTAAATAAAAAAGGATTAAGAACTGTGAACACTACACTGGCTGCTGGAGGAGCCCCTGGTCAACAGGAGTCGTCTTGACATTTCCAGTGCAACCACCCCCACACTGTCCACAGCGGTTATCTCCTCAAAGATCGTCACACTCCAGAAGCTGGTGAACAGACCTGTCACGAGGGGAGGACCTGGCGCCACGTATGAGATTCCGGTCCACGTGCATCGCTAGACAGCTCCTACACCACTGTATGTCCACACTAACAGCAGAGGAGCGTGTTAAAAAATCAGCGAGAGCGGTCCTGTTGATGAGGAACCCTTTCCCCAGCTGGACATCGCTCCTGACCTCGATGGATGTGGTGGCCCCCTCCTGGAGTGCAGGGGTGAAGGGGAGATGGACTTCGGGACATTGACGGGGAAGCTGCTCTACAGGGCCTGTGTTAAGGTTTTAAACAAGAATAAACTGAGTGTGAGGGTGGACCCCCCAGTGAAGAAATGTTCTTGGTTTTAATGATGATATTAAACCAGAGTAAAGACATCCTGTGGATGAGGAACCCTTTCCCCAGCTGGACATCGCTCCTGACCTCGACAGATATGGTGGCCCACTCCTGGAGTGCAGGGGTGAAGGGGAGATGAACTTCGGGACAGTGACAGGGAAGATGCTCTACAGGGCCTGTTCTTGGTTTTAATGATGATATTAAACCAGAGTGGAGACACTGCACAAACCACCATTAACCAAAAAACCTGCCAAACTTCAGTGGAGGATTTTACACTGCATCATCTCTGTGAACTCTTATTTTAAACCCTGATGTTCTACAGGACGGTCCATTCTGTTTTTCACGCTTTTACTCGCTGCTCCAGGTTACAGTCACTGTTTCTGCTTTTAAAACGTATTTTAAGTCCCTTGAATGTGAATTTTACTCTTCAGTGTTTTATTCTTGGGTTTAATACGTCAGGAGAAACAGGTTTATGTGCCAACTGATTAGTTTTATTTTTGGGCAGGAGAAAATGGCCACATACCTGAGCAGAAAGAACAAAATAACAGAAAATGCTGATTATGACACAATCAGAATCTTCTCCAGACGAAATGCAGGATTGTGGTAGATGTTAATGTGTATATGAGTGTGGGGGAGGTGAAGGTGTTTGAGGATGTATGGTGTTGTGGAGAAACTCTGTGTTCTGTAAGAGATGAAGAATTGTATTTTGCACCAGAACTAAACTAAATAATCACATGTCACCCCCCTCCCTCCCCCCACCTTTAACTGTCATTAACTGATTTTATTTTATTTATCATATTATCTTTTATTTTTATTCAAATGACAAATCAAACCTGATTCCACCTGAAATTAAACTTGACTGAAACATGTCTCTCTGTCTCTTTCTCTCTCTCTCTCTCTCTCTCTGTCTGTCTGTCTCTTTCTCTCTCTCTCCCTCTCTCTGTCTGTCTCTCTGTCTCTTTCTCTTTCTCTTTCTCTCTGTCTGTCTGTGTGTGTGTTGTCACAGTGTGTGTGTGTGTGTGTGTGTGTGTGTGTGTGTGTGTCCATCTGGTATTTGACCTACCATGTCCCACAGTAGCTGTGTGTTAAACTTGTCGTGATGAATATTAATGAGGGAGAGAGCGTTACCGTGGTTACACGAGATGTCTGTCATTGAATTATTACGTTACATAATAAAGTGGAAACACACAAAACACACTGAGA
>NC_139585.1:30022667-30032667 GCF_946808225.1 Silurus aristotelis
TCACGTTCCTGTATGCAAATTTAGTCCATTCTTTACCCCAATAAAGTGCAGGACAATAGATTTAAGGTGTGTTTCTGATTATCATGAGCTGATGAATATATTTATTATTTAAATTACTCCGCTCCAGAATTATTGGCACCCTGACAAAACTAGTCACTTTTTAAAGTTTAACCTCGTGCCTTGTTCTTCTTTCACGTTAAACACACGCGATTCTTGTAAAAAAAAAAAAAAAAAGGCGTGTTTTTTTGTGAAGAAGAATCTAGATTTCATCTTTTATCTACAGATCTAGATTTTAATCTAGATCTACAATCATTTCTTACTCTCAGGTAGACGTGCACGTGACACCCTCCAAACACGTTTTTTCTTCTCATTCATAACAGTAGCCAACAGTTCAGTCACAGATTTTAATAAACTATTAAAAAACGAAGAAATCAAACTGAAATGATGAAGCTAAAAAAAAAAAAAAAAAAATCTTAAAAGTAAAATAAAAACAATAAAATCTTTAAAATAAAAAGTAAAAATCAGACAAATTTGAAATGAAACTCCAGAAACATGATGGACGTGTTTGTGGCATCTTCCTGATCGTTCACACACACACACACACACACACACACACACACACACACACACACACACACACGACAGTGTTCGTAACTAACAAGCTCCAGTGTTTCATTTTCGTATAAAATGTTTTTATAAAGCTCATGTAGCTCCTCAGATCTCAAAGCTTTCAGAGCACAGTATAAGCCCTGCCCCCTGAACCAGCATGACTCCGCCCTTCAGAACTCTCACACAAAACACAAGTTCATCAGTTCATTCCTCCTGTAGATGGAAAAAGCTGTGTTCAGGGGTTGAGAGCTGATGGAACACCTGACCCCCTGGAGAGTTGGCAGGAACACATCCAGATGCAGCACTTAGACTAATCAGCCCCCCCCCCCCCACACACACACACACACACACACACACACACTTACAGCAGTGCTTCATTATGAACGCAACATGAGATCTCGCTCTCTCGTTCTGTGCTCGTGAAAAAGCTTTAGTGCTGAAAACCCTGGAGAAGATCCAGGCTGAAAGGTGTAATCCTCGTAGATGGAGAAAGCTCCCGGTTCTAGACGCTTTGAGGAGCTCACTACACTAGTGTGTGCTAAAACCAAACAACCTCTGTAGAACCTTGCGTTTGGTGGGTGGATACAAAGCAGACCATGAACCTGGTCATGTTACACCACCTGGAGAGCTTTACACCTCCTAAGTGCTGCTGTGAACTCAATCAGAAGATCGCTTGAGATGATGATCATTATTATTATTATTATTGTTATAACTGATCTTGGTGTAACAGATTCTGTGGCCTGGTTCTCAACACCCTGGGTTCCTTAAGAACACCTAAATTAATAATGCTTAGAGAAGGTTTCTCCAGTCCATGGTCCAAAGTGATGCTGGATCTCACACATGAAAGATTATCCTTGAGAGACCCGTTTGCTGGATCTCTGTCCTGCTCCTACACACCCAGGCCCTGAACGATCCTCCTGTCCATCGGCCTGTAGATGGTATTCGGTTCTCCGAATCCAGCATGAGATGAAGACACGGTGGGCTGCAGCACGGAACACAGGCGTGACGCGTAGCTTCCGTCCTGCATCCCGGCGCATGGACTTTGCAGGAGAAAACCCAAGTCCAGCTCACAGCGCCCCCCTTTGGACTGGAGGTGGACTGGCGGGGCGAAGCGCGTCAGCAGGCCGGAATCCCAATCCGATTCGGAAGAAGCAGGAGAAAAGGTGTCCGGGACGAGAGCGGACTCGATGCAGACAGACGAGAAGGACTGAGACAGGAGGGAAGTGCTGGAGGTCGGGTTTGTTGAAGGTAAAGGAACGACAGGGACGAGTGTCGGAGGTTCGAGAAACGGTGGATGATTCTGGTAGAGGTCGTCATGGAAGAAAGGGTAGAGCTGAGGAGGACCGAGTTCTGAGGATGGGTCAGGAGGTCGATTGTTCGGGGGCGTCTGAAGAAGCGGTTCGTCCTGCTGAAGGTTGGGAGAAGACACGCGATCCTCTGGTAAGGGAACCTGCTCTGCAGTTTCACGCTGACCTCCAGAAACCTCGTTAACTTTAGTGTGTCCATTTTGCTGTACGTGATCAAATCCGATCCCACTGTTCTGATCGGTCGGATCAGACCACATGTTAGTCCGCCTCACCTTTGAGACCTTTGGGCTGAGGGTGAAGGATCTGCTGCGCTTCCTGAGGTTCACACCGTCTGATAATTTCATAAACAGTGACTGAAACGGCGGGGAACAAAATGATGGAGAGCACGAGGTGGCATCTACCCGGGGTGTCTGCTCTCTTTCTACACATGAATCACTCAGGGCATCCTCCTGACGCTCTTTAGGACTTTTTATGCAAATTGATGGACCTTGGTCATGGTTCAGTGATGCTTCTAAGCCAGTAGAAGGTCTCGGAGTATTGGGTACATGATCATGCGAGTCCACTCCTGAAGAAGGACCAGCACGCTCTTGAGGTTTATCGTCCAAACCGGAACCTTCCTGTGGGTGAGGACTGGGAGGGCAGGATTTAATGTTTGATGTGGAGTTTACATCTTCATCCACAACTTCCAAAGTAGGGTCATTAGAAGCATCTACAAGATGTTCCTGAGGTTCCTGAGGGAGAACTGGGGAGTCACTTCTCGGTGGTTCTTGTTTGCTTGCAGTTTCCAAGGTTTGAATTGGCCAACAGGTTTCTACATCACTTTGACTTTGTTTTGATTTAGAAGGTGGCGCTACCGAGTCGCTCGACAGCCTGAGGACAGAAGAGCGGTTAAAATGAGAAGATGGTGTATCACAAATTATTATAAAAAAAAAGCATCACAATACAAACGATATCTCAGTAAAGTGTATCGGGGGAGTGGATCACAATATATATATAATACTGATAATATCGCCCAGCCCTCATTCAGTCATATCACTGACATGCTCCAATCACAGCTCTAGATCTTCTACTCACCTCGTCATTAGAGCGTCCGTGTGCGGATCTTTACACCCCGAGAAAACGGTGTCCATCTCAACCACCAGCTGATCCACCCTGGCGTAGTTCTGAACGTTCTCCACGAAGCGCCGATGGACGTCAGACTGCAGGTGCTGCTGAACAGAACCACGCAGAGACCCGATTCAACTCCAGTTTACTTCATCTCTCATCATCATCATCATCATCATTAATCAATCAATCGATCACCTGGTCCTGATCTCTGTACTTCAGGTGGCAGCACTCGCAGAAGCCCAGGCTCTTCTTCTTGCGAGACGTTTTAGGAGCTTTGGAGGATTTATCTTCACTACTGATCGCCTCGTCACTTTTTCTGTGATGGAACAGAGACACGATCACCAGAAGGAAAAGATCTCACACAAATACGCTCGGGATCGTATCCATAGTAACGGCGTGTTTACGGATTACGGACGGAGTCTGGAGCTCTAGAGGAGAGTTTATACACCTGTTCAGGAACGAGCGGTTTCTGCTTCTCAATAAGTCGTCGAAAGAAAGAGAGAGAGAGAGAAAGAATGAAGACAGGATGCTGAGGGAACATGTGTAAAATAAACAGAAAAACAAAAGAGAAGAGAAAATGTTAACCTCCTGCTACACTGCGAGAGAAATCTTCACCTGGACATTTCTTTCCTCAGCGTGTCATCTTTCCCCTTCCCAGGATGCACTGGGGCAGGATTCTCAAAAGGACTGAATCTCCTGGTGTAGCTCAGCATGGGGAACTCCAGAGCCTGGCTGTGCAGCGGCCTGTACTTCCTGTCAGCAACACACACACACACACACACACACACACACACACTCTCTATTACTCAAATCCTCAAACTCCAAAAGCTTCTATACTTTTAGACGTTCCTTGACCATGAAGGTTAAGGGCACTTTTTATCCACTAATGTTTACATGTAATGATCGGGTTCTTGTTGATATTTGTGTTCTAGCTGCTGTAAACACTCGCACCATGACCAGACGCACCATGATCACACACGTGAACTCTTCTCTTCTCTGGACTCTGGAGTCCAGATGGGACGTTTGTGTCCATCAAAAGAACTTGTGTAAGAAGGAGAACAGGAGAGAAGATGTGATCAGACCCCCTCACCCCCCACACACACACACACACGGTGGTGAAAATGTAAAGGTATAGGGTTGTTTTGGAGCAGTGAAGATTCCAGAAAGTGAAAGTGAACCAACATGTCTCCTATTCCATACTTCAACACCATGTGATTCCGTCTGGACTGCGGCTCGTTGGAAGCGGCTTCACAGTACGACAAGACGATGAGCCGAAGCGATAAACACGTCTGAGTTCTGTACGTGTTATTAAGAGACCAGACAGACGTCTGGAGTAAAATCTATCATAACCTGCCCAGTCAGTGCTCCTCAATCCTACTGAACTGCTCTGAGATCAACAAGAAAACCTCCATCTAGTGAAGAACATCTCTGGAGAGTTTTATAAAGTATTTCAGATGAACGTTTGGAGACACGTTTTCAATCGGAGTTTTTGCATAGAAACGAAAGGAACACGCACGTGTCTCCCAAACGCCACAAAACACTACCAGACTTTTACCAGACTTTGTGGGCGGAGCCTGTGAGTGCTCGCGAGCGTTTCCGTTGTAGCATTAAAGCTTGATTAGCTTGCAGAGGTGTTACAGTGAGGACAAACCCCCCACGTCGGGGCTTTTAGGGTAAAAGGGTATCGGTTTCACCCCCTGCTACACTGGAAGCCTTTCTTCAGGGTTATTAGCTAATGGAGAGTTATTGTGTACAAAGACGTGCGTCTTACATACACATGAGCACGCACACGATAATTCAGGTGGTTTAGAGTAACGTTTCCATGGTAACGACTAGTTCACCCTTTTACGTAAGAGTCTCAAGTGTCACGTCCTCACAGCTCCTCTGAGAACCTTTGTGTTGAAATGATCACCCAACATCACCCTGTTCTCCTAAAGGGTGCCAATAATTCTGAGTGGTGTATCAGAGTCTCTCTCTCTCTCTCTCTCTCTCTCACACACACACACACACACACACACACACACACACACACACACACACACACACACACCCCGTGTGTACAGGAGAGGTGAAGTGTGTGAGAGCGGCAGGAACTCACCTGCTCGAGTCCTCCACCTTCACAAAGTCCAACTTCAGACTGCCTGCTGCATCATGGGTAAGATCACACACACACACACACACACACACACGATTGTTTTAAACTGTTTACACACACATAATGAATGCCAATGATCCTCTTAGTACCTTTGATCACACGCACACTCGAATTCTTCTCCTTTAAAACACAAACACATAAAACATTATAAAATAATAAAGTTTAATAAATACGATGAAAGTGTGTGTGTGTGTGTGTGTGTGTGTGTGTGTGTGTGGAATTTCTCTCCTGTGGTGTGTGTTATTATACACATTTATTAGTGCTGTCGATCAAATACAATACTAATTCAAGTGATTAACTCATAACACACTCGTATCTGTTCTCAATGCATCTTGAATACTTTAGTGTTTAATTCTCTAAACAACACAGACAGAATATTGATGCTTTATGCAAATATATGTTAATTATTAGTGAAGCATCTTCAACATAGAGCACGAAGACTCTATTCTAGAAAACGTTTTAAAGAAATTAGTGTTTTAAATGACGTAAATCATCAGGACACCAAACAGAACTTCTGCTGTTTCTACACGGACGGTTTTAGTTGTCGGACACATACCTCGAGGTGGATTTCGGTGCCGATTTGAGACTCGGCGCATCAGTAAAACAAATGTTTTGTGATTCAAAATGGTTTTAAAGCTGAGCTTTTATATATATATATATATGAATAAAGAAAGGACGTCGTGAATAAACGTGTTGCGTTGAAGGTTTTATTTATTTATTTATTTATTTTAAAATGGTCAAACAGAAATGCACACTGCATTAATCACGTGTTAATAAAATTAGTGCTGTTAAAATGAATTAATGTTAATGCGTTTTTATATTTATAGAGTGTGTGTGTGTGAGTGTGTGTGTGTGTGTGTGTGTTACCTCTTTCCTGTAGTGTGTGTGAGTTGAGCGCTGTGAGTTCAGTTCCACTACAACCTTCATAAACTCTGAGTGATTAACAGAGTTAAAGAGAAATATCATGCAGCACAGCGTGTGTGTGTGTGTGTGTGTGTGTGTGTGTGTGTGTCCCCATAAGAAGTGCAAACAGCTCCACCTAATGTCACTATAAACACACTGCAATACACAAACATATATACACACACACACACACACACATATATATATATATATATAAATAAAAGTTTATGGACACCTGAACATCCACATCTAGTCCTCATCTGTTGTTATAATATTATAATAAGCTCCACTCTTGGAGTCAGCGTTCACAGTCATCATGTTCAGAAGGCTCTAAAGCAGGAGATCTGGAGCTGCTTTGTGCACGTGGGCATTGCCATGCTGGAACACGTTTGGGTCTCCTAGTTCAAGTGAAGGCAAATGTGGAAAACCCACATATGGATGAGAAAGTCAGGTGTCCTGATACTTTTGGACAGAGCGTGGTGTGTGTGTGTGTGTCTATTTTTTGCTGATAAAAGGATACGTTCCACAGACACGATCTTCACACCCCAATAGCGAGCAGCGCTCGATAACACACCACCC
This sequence comes from Silurus aristotelis, assembly GCF_946808225.1. Lineage (NCBI taxonomy): Eukaryota > Metazoa > Chordata > Actinopteri > Siluriformes > Siluridae > Silurus > Silurus aristotelis. The sequence continues at coordinate 30,029,328 of NC_139585.1, forward strand.
CGAGACTGCTCCTGAAACCATCACACACACACACACACACACACACACACACACACACACACACACACACACACACACACACAGTTTATTATTTACACATTTCACACACACTAAATTTTTAGGTAATATATAATAAAGGAATCATTTACATACATTATTGCGGATGGCTTTCTCTAACAAGGCTTTTCCTCGACTGCCAAACACCTGTGCACACACACACACACACACACACACACACACACACACACACACACACACACACACACACACACACACACACCATTTCATTGATGATTCTGAGCCGATGTATTGATGACAGGTGCCCGTTGTTGTTTAAAGCGTCTGTAAGAGACCCTGGTGCTCACCGGAGCTCTCGGGGTCCCCGGGCGCTGGACCACGTTGCCTCTGTCCTCGCGAGGAGGATCCTGACCTTTGACCTTTCCCGACGAGGCCGCAAGGGCGTTCAGGGCGTCCCGGTTTCCTGTGATGACGACGTTCACTTCCTTGTAGAGGAAACTCTCCACTTTCTGCAGGAAACAGTTGAGAACCATGACGAGATGTTGAGGGACATGAGTGTGAGGGAGATCTGTGTGAGATGTTTTTACCCCTCCAAGGCGGACGATGTGTCTGGTGAGGACGGTGCACCCGTGACTTTTCACCTCATCCAGGTAGAAGGATTTCCCCTCCAGTGGGCGGGGCCCAGGCCCCAGAGGCTCACACGCTGCTAACGCACGCTGCATCACACACGCTGCACCTGCGCGCGCGCACACGCACACCACACACACACACACACAACACACAGGATCTTACATCTACTGCTCTGAGACAGAAGTAAGCAGATGTACAAGCACCTACAGACAGACAGGTGTTATTACACAGACAGACAGACAGACACAACATGGCATTATAACGCAAATGTATAAAAAACGAATCCCGTCCAAAAAGGGATTTAGGAACCTCAGCTGTTTTGACTGACGTGCGCGTGCGCGTCGCGCGCGTGCGCAGTAAATTCGACGCGCACACGCGAATAATCACATTAAACAATGCTTTAGACGAAAACACAAACACGGTGGATAAAACTTCTAGAAGTGAACCCGTACCTCATTAAACACCGCTAATAATCACATTTATTAAGATTGATGGTGTTTATAGTTTGTTATTGCGCCCTGTGGAGCCGCTAACACACTTAGCCACTATGCTAATGCTAAGATAACACGGAGCCCATTCATTAACACGGACTGAGAGGAACATCACAGAAACTCACCTTCACCAAAAACGCGGTGAGCGCAAGAGGAGAAGGGAAATAAATCGCCGGGAACAAGCCGCGGTGTGAACCATGGAGCCGGAGACCCCGCGCTGAAGCCGCTCCGACCTCCGCACCGCCGCGTTCAAAATACCCTCCGAAACAGCTTCACCGGGTCAGCTCCCAAATGACACTCCTAGTGCACTAGATGGGGGGCGCGCATCGTTATTACACACGCCTTATGTAGGGAACGAATCTAGGGACGAAACATGGGTTTGGAACGGACGGTAGATCAGGTGTGGTTTGGAGCGCCCCCTAGTGGAACGGAGCATGCGCACAGGAGAGAATAGTGTTCTATTAAAAAAAAAGTTCTTCTCCAAAACTCTAATAGAATCACAGATTTTAACATATTTTAATTTCATAGCTTTTTCTCTTAATTGCGATGCTTCCCTTTAGTTTGTTCGAGTTTCTACCCAATCAGATCTCCACCATCACATGCTACCATGAGGCCTTCAGGGTCACCAGTGCAGCTCCTGTAGCTTCAAATACATAGCAATAAAGCTGTAACCAATCAGATTTCCTCTTACTTGGTGACACCAGGACCCTCTAGCAGGCGTCCGATAACATAGATCCCAACATAATTTCTACCTCCTTTGATTGGACAAACGGAGAGCGCATCTGTAGGACAATGAAGACCAAAATATCGAATTGCTTTGAGATGCACTGGACAAACACCAGGATGAGGTTCTGGTGTGATTACTGAGTCTGCAATTTTTAACATTAATATTGATGTTTGCTCTGCTGTTCGCCCAGTACAACTCGATTAGCAATTTGATATTTTCGCCTTCACATCTTTGATAGCCAGTCCTTTAATTCTTTGAGAATTCCCAGACCACCACCTACGTCTCAGTGGCTTAAAGTCAATATGTTCTTTTTAAAATGAGAAGAAAATAAGATATTCTATTAGAGGTCACGTTAAAAAAATGTACCAGGTGACCATTTCTTGTACTTTAACCCCCAGACTAAACGACTTGGAGATTTTATTATAAATCTTTTTTAATTAGTTTTATTTTATATATTATTTGTATAACTTTAATCTATTTACTCCTTCGTATGTTTTTTGTGGATACGTATGGAATTGTACACGTGAGTGCTTTTCCAAGTAAAGAAGATATACCATGATATCGATGGTTCTGCTAGAGATGATGTATTGATGAATACCTGTTGAATTGGGTTTTAGTGATGACATTAATTACATATTTCATTAATAACTTAAGGACCATGGACAGCTGCATCCTACAATGGTGACACAAAGGAATCTTTTTCCAATACATTTGTACCGTTTATCTCCTTTATAAAGGCATTTTTTTCTAAAAGTGTGCATCATCTTTAATCAAATTCATAAACTTAATCAGTTAATGAGAATAATAAGACTTTTTGACTTATCAAACAAGTAAAATCAGTACAGGAAGTGATAACGCCCTTACAGGAAGTGATAACGCGCCTACAGGAAGTGGTTTCTTGAACGTTACCAACATCTGTTACCATGGCACCCGCATTAACATTCATAAACAAGCCATATATTGAAATGTGGCGTCAGAGGGAATAAAAACGTGCACACGCAGGAAATATAATGTTTTTTATTTCTCCTGTTTGAACAGAAACAGATTCATCGTCCCTCCTAAAAAAAAAAAAAAAAAAAGAATTCTGGGTAACGATGTTGCAACTCCATGACGAAGCTGTGGAACGTTCTTGAACACGGCTCTCGAGTGTCTAGCTGCTAATGTAGCTAATGGAAGCTGAGAGCTACCAGGTTAGCATACGTGCGATGTAGCGGTGTAATTAAACCAAACTAAATACAACTACAATTAAAGGACGTGTGAAACTGTGGCTCATTTGTGAGGTTTGAATCTTTGGAGTCTGAGAGCTACCGTGTTTATTAGCTCGATCAGCTCGTTAGCATCGTAGCTCGTTGATAGCCTGCATTTAGAGTAACGTATTTATAAACAGTTTGATATAACGAGTCACTAATATCAACACGAAGAGCAAACGCAGGAACAAACAGGAAGCAAACACACAAAGTCGCAGCATGGAACA
>NC_139585.1:30040167-30047206 GCF_946808225.1 Silurus aristotelis
CCAGGCCACACCCACACCCTTACACACAAGGTCACACGCACAGGCCACGCCCACCTAGATACAAACCAAGGTCACACCTATATGCCAAGGCCACACCCACGTACATACACACCAGGTCACACCTACACGCACAGGCCACGCCCACCTAGATACTAACCAAGGTCACACCTACATGCTAAGGCCACGCCCACATACATACACACCGAGGTAACACCTACATGCCGAGGCCACACCCACATACACACACACTAAGGTCACACATACATGCTTAGGCCACGCCCACATACATACACACAAGGTCAGACCTACATTTCAAGGCCACGCCCACATATATACACACCAGGATCACACCTACATGCACAGGCCACGCCCACCTAGATACAAACCAAGGTCACACCTACATGCCAAGGCCACACCCACATACATACACACCGAGGTCACACCTACATGCCAAGGCCATGTCCACATACATACACACCAAGGTCACACCTACATGCCGAGGCCACGCCCACATACACACACACACCGAGGTCACACCTACATGCTGAGGCCACGCCCACATACACACACACCTAGGTCACACATACATGCTGAGGCCACGCCCACATACATACACACAAGGTCAGACCTACATGTCAAGGCCACACCCACATACATACACACAAAGGTCAGACCTACACCCAAAGGCCACGCCCACCTACATAAAACCAAGGTCACACCCACATGCCAATGTGAGGTGTGTTTAAGGAGTGTGTTTGGAGTGTGTGTGAAGTGTGTGAGGTGTGCATGGTGTGAGAAGTGTGAGAGCAGTGTGTGTGTGTGTGTGTGTGTGTGTGTGTGTGTGTGTGTGTGTGGGAACAGCGTCTTATATAAGTGTGTAAGTATAAAAGTGCTGAGTAAACAGAGTACGCTGAGTAACCTCCACACTCAACATCATTTACACTGACACTGACACACACACACACACACATACACACACACACACACACCGAGCTCAAGTGGGACACTTCCCTGTCCTACATTTTATCTCCTCATTTCTGCTCCCTTTGTCATGGTTTTCCATCATTCCTTCTGGGTTCTATGTTTATTTTAATGGTCTAATGTTCTACTAGAAGATCTTTCTAGAACTTCTCCAATTACCCACTTACTTCCACTTTCTAATACCTAGTTGTTCATTTTTCTAGCATTTTCCATGTTTTCCAGGACCGTTCCTCACTCTTCTGCTACAGTACCTACTTCATATCAGAAATGATTTCATTGGTGGCTTTTTTTTTTTTATTGAGATCTAAACCTTTTCAGACCTCAAAAAGACCTCTCTTTTCCATGTCTATCCTTGAACAGGACACACTATCGCTTCTCTCAAAAGATCCTCAACACTTCCGCAAAGGTAGGAAGCTAAACCTGGAACCTCTGCGTTGGTCTGGATACAAATTGTAACTTCTCCAACAAAGAGCTGTTCAATAACGCTGACTCATTTTATTAGGGCTTCAAACTCAAGTCCAGAATCCCACCCAAAATATTCAGACAAAATTCAATGCTTATGCCAAAATAAATAAATAAATAGATGCTTGGAGGAACTTGTGAAGAAGAGCTAGAAGAACAATAGCAGTGTCGAAGAACGCTGAAGGTCCAGCGCGTGGTTCTGAGAGGATGTACATCGCTAGAGTGTGTCAGTGAAGCTGAGATCTGCGTTTCTGACCTCGCCTGTGGGATCAACAACCTCAGTGAGGGCGATATGAGTCAGGTCTCCAGTATGAATCACTTTTCTAGCAGCGTCCGAGATCAATCACGACGAGGACGATCGCACTGGACCAACCATCAGATCCTTATCCTTACTGAACCCAGTATCTACAGTAACGTGTGTGTGTGCCTCCACTCTTCTGGGGTGATGTTCCACTAGATTTTTGAGGAGATTCATGGAGCCACGAGGGTTTTAAAAAAAAAGGAGGTATACTGATGTAGGTGAGGTGAGGAGGTTCCTGGGGTGCAATCAGCATTCACATTAATCCCAGAAGTGTTCAAGAGCTCTATAGCAGGCAATCGGTGCTCTCTGTGACTGTGCGTGCAGTCTTGTGCTGCCATCTGTTGGCGTGTTACAAAACATTAAAACTTTCTGAAACCACCTCGTAAACATTGCAACATGCCTAAATAGAGAGGTGGTAGTTTAGTGGTTAAGGCTGTGAGTTCAAATCCCAGCCACACCAAGCTGCCACTCCTGGGCCCCTGAGTAGGGCCCTTAGCCGCATAGCTGCTCAGTTGTACGAATGAGATAAATGCAGATAAGACGCCCTCAAATATGTGCGAATGAGAAACGACGCTGAAAGGAAAAGCAGCGAATCCTTGAGAATGTTTGAAATTAAAAGTGTGTATCAATTGTACAGAAAGGCCACGCCCACACGTGACATGAGCAACTTCCTGATCGAAAAATACCAGACAGCAGCAGATTTCCTCTGGGAAACATTGGCAGCTTTTCGTCAATGCCATGAAACGCCACGCCCTCGATGACGGAGCACTGGCATATATCATATAGGGCGCTGAATATCCGACACGTACCCCAAACAAGGGTGGAATTGAGGCGTTGATGCCCAGCTGAGAGTAAAAAAAAAGCACACCATAAAGATCCCTTGTTATTTAGTCTGAATGGAAAGAAAGAGAGAAAGAAAGAGAGAGAGAGAGAGAGAGAGAGAGAGAGAGAGAGAGAGAGAGAGAGATAGATGGAGAGATAGAGAGGATTGGGGAGGGGGGAGGAGTAATGAGATCCAGACACTGGTGGAGGTTAAGGGGATTTTGTTTTGACTCCACACAGCGTGTAAATAGAAAAACGTGATCACACACACACACACACACACACACACACACACACGTGCGTACAATACTGATATACAATAACTTTCCCTTTTGTCTTCCAAAATAAAAGCTTAAATTCGGAACAAGCTTTGTTTTTTGTTTTATAGAAATATATAGGGTCCTCACAAAAACATGGAAATAACACACACACACACACACACACACACACACACACACACACACACACACACACACACACACACACTATATCCAAGAACAAAGTTGTCAACAGTATCTATAATTTCTAGGGAAAAAGAAGAGAGTTGATCCTGTATATATTTGTAACTAATGAACCCAACAGCCAATAGCGTTTAAGATCCACAATGCCCCCACTTATTTAACCACACCTAAAACTAGCTAGGTGACGAGTTTTTTATGTGAACTGTGGAGAATTTCTTAGCTCCGCCCCCTAACATGCACCGGTCCACGGCGTCTGTGGGTGGAGTCATGGCAGATGTGTCAGAATATTTAAATTGTTCCAGGAAGTTTGAAACCAGCACTTTATTACAGTGTGTGTGTGTGTGTGTGTGTGTGTGTGTGTGTGTGTGTGTGTGTGTGTCTGCGGTTTACTAAACCTTGTAAACGCAGCTCTGGTGTTTTAAGTGCACGTGGAACGGAGGGATTAAGGACGTTGAAAAAGAGTTTAGAGGAATGCCGGCTCCGTCCCAAATTGGACATTTTCTCAGAGGGAGTCAAAGAAAGAAATGTACTGAAGGTATCTTTGGCAGCTTTACCTTTAGAGAGGGTCTCTTCTGGGTTAGTCTCGTCTCGTCTCCCGCCAATTTAGCAACCTGGTCGCATGGAGCCTTCAGCACCGACTCGGTACACTGCAGTCAAATCAGTCAGAGAAGAACGACGTCATCAGTCAACCATAACGAGTGAAATATAATCTGTTAGAAAGCTCAGTGTTTATTACACATTACAATTATGTACGTCAGTATTCAGTAGACTTCAGTATTCCCTACAATTCAGTATTAAATACACCTCAGTATTCCCTAAAATTTAGTATTCAATACACCTCAGTATTCCCTACAATTCAGTATTCAGTACATCTCAGTATTCTCTACAGTTCAGTATCAAATACACCTCAGTATTCCCTACAATTCAGTATTTAGTACACCTCAGTATTCCCTACAGTTCAGTATCAAATACACCTCAGTATTTCCTACACCTCAAAATTCAGTACACCTCAGTATTCCCTACACCTCAGTATTCAGTACACCTCAGTATTCCCTACAGTTCAGTATTCCCTACACCTCAGTATTCAGTACACCTCAGTATTCCCTACAGTTCAGTATTCCCTACAGTTCAGTATTCTCTACACCTCCTTATTCCCTACAGTTCATTATTCCCTACAGTTCAGTATTCCCTACAGTTCAGTATTCCCTACAGTTCAGTATTCCCACACCTCATTATTCCCTACACCTCAGTATTCCCTACAGTTCAGTATTCCCTACACCTCAGTATTCCCTACACCTCATTACTCCCTACACCTTAGTATTCCCTACAGTTCAGTATTCCCTACACCTCATTATTCCCTACACCTCAGTATTCCCTACAGTTCAGTATTCCCTACACCTCATTATTCCCTACACCTCAGTATTCCCTACAGTTCAGTATTCCCTACACCTCATTATTCCCTACACCTCCGTATTTCCTACAGTTCAGTATTTCCTACAGTTCAGTATTTCCTACAGTTCAGTATTCCCTACACCTCAGTATTCCCTACAGTTCAGTATTTAGTACACTTGAATTTTCTCTACATTTCAGGAAACCGTGCAGTTCAGTATTTCAGTACTTCAGTATTTCATATAAACGGTGTGAGAAAATGCTTTACTAACATATAATCAAATTCGTTTGCAAATGTTTTTGACCTAAACACGTCCCTTCACGTGAAGATCGTCTCTGTCCTGAACTACTGGTACTGAACCTGAAATCTCAGTACAGCGGCTGTGAATTCAGTCTGTCATTTTCACTGAAAAGCAGAAATGATTCGATCATGTTGGTTTCTACACACTTTATAATAATTCCTACATTTATTCATCTTGTTATTTATTTTAAAATGTCTGTCAGAATCATTTCTTTCTTTACACTCGTTTATGGTTATTTACATTTAAAGAATTACCTCTTTTTTAAAAGGCTCAACTAACAACTTTTATTAAAGAGAATATAACAAAGCTTATTTTCACTCATTGTGAGTTTACACTAATATGTGCACTTTTTATTCAAAATAAATTATTTAATAAACCTGGTTAGCCGTTTGCTAATTGATGCTATTTTTTGTCAGGACATTACGAAAACATTTCAGAACTTAAAGAAAATCCTCAACCGTGACATTAAAACTACAACAATAACAAAAAGATTTAGATATTAATGATATTTGAGAGTAAAAATAACTTAATGTGGATTATTTACCTTTAAAGCGACGGTAATGTAATTAGCTCATTAACGAGGTTAGCTTGGAGGCTAATCTATTTAGCTCGGAGTGACAGGAAATTGTTAGCGACATTAAAACAATAAATTAAACTGTTTAATACACAATATGGCTTAAGATTTACCACCTAATGGATTTGAGATTAAGTTCTTTTTAAATATATTAATATTATATTCACAAATAAACACGTTATTATAATTATTATTATTTGTTTGTTTGTTTGTTTTATACCTAGCTTTATTACAATACCTGTTTTATAAATGATTTTTATTATTAATTAGTTAATTCTGTTCGTTTTACTTCCTTATTATGAACATTTTGATTAAACTTAATGATATTAATATAAATATGATTTCTGTGTTTTCTTTTTAAACTGCTGAAACGCACATAAGCGCGGTCACGTTACAAACCGCGTCATAACGCACTCAATCCGCCCAACAGAACATCATGCAGGGGGTTCATTTAGGCGTCCTAACGAGTGTACCAGTGTGCGATTAGGGACAGAACCCAGAGCAACGCGCCGACAGTGTGTTCCGTGGAGAAGTTCGAACCGAGAGCGGACCGCGCTATTGATGAAGAACTGTGTGTGTGTGTGTGTGTGTGTGTGTGTGTGTGTGTGTGTGTGTGTGTGTGTGTGTGTGTGTGATGAGTTCGAGAAAAACACACAAATCTTCAACAAAGTGTGTATAAATAAATAAAGTACTTACAGAGCGTAGAACGGAGTTCTGTCATTCATACTGAGAGAGAGAGTGTGTGTGTGTGTGTGTGTGTGTGTGTGTGTGAGAGAGAGAGAGAGAGAGAGAGAGAGAGAAAGAGAGAGAGAGACTGAGGGAGGGAGAGAATGAGAGCGGGGGAGAGGAAGAGAGGTAGGGGGAGAGAGGAAAGAAGGGAAAAGAGAGAGAAAGAAAGAGAGAGGGAGAATGAGATAGAGAGAGAGAGAGAGAGAGAGAGAGAGAGAGAGAGATAGAAAGAATGAGAGAGAGATGTTTTCCTGTTACACAAGTTTGTTTGTTTTGTTTGTTTGTGTTTGTTTGTTTGTTTGTTTGTTTGATATATTTCTGTATTTACGATATTATTTATACAGTACACATATATTTAATTAATATTAAGTTTGTTTGTTTGTTCATTGTACTATTTCACTTATCACACACACACACACACACACACACACACACACACACACACACACACACACTAATAGTGATTTGGCAGTGGTATCTACAGCTCAGTAATTCAAAGTCACCTAGAATTTCTCCTTCTGCAGTTACGGCATTTATCGCCTTTCTTCCTTCCATCCATCCATCATTCCATCTCTCTTCCCTGCTGTCTGTCCATCCCTCTGTCCATCTACAGGGGATTACAGAACATCTACACACGTTTACTGAAAACCACCTGAAACCACCAAAACGTGAACCACTGAACCAAAATAACGATGATGCGGCAAAAAAACACTCAATATCGATCAACAGGACACCGTGTGCATAAGTTTGTACACCCATACAAACTACTATTGCATGGAAATAACCAATGAGCGAGTTTCTTCTTCCCTGCAGAGTTGTTAAAGTTTCCATGAGATCTGTCTCCAGCCCTCTTCAGCCCCTTCAGCTCTGAATTCTCACTGGAAAATTCCAGGACTGTGATCTTTACTTAGTTGATTAGGATGTGAACTTCATCTTCAGCTTCCTACATATCATCCAGTGCCTATTGAAGAGCTCTACAACATGATGCTGCCACCACCAGGCTTCATCTTAAAAACGG
>NC_139585.1:30047406-30054906 GCF_946808225.1 Silurus aristotelis
TCTGTGACATGTCTGTAACGTCTGTAACGTCTGTAATGTCTGTAACGTCTGTAACGTCTGTAACGTCTGTGACATGTCTGTAACGTCTGTAACGTCTGTAACATCTGTAATGTCTGTGACATGTCTGTAATGTCTGTAACGTCTGTAATGTCTGTAACGTCTGTAACGTCTGTAATGTCTGTGACATGTCTGTAATGTCTGTAACGTCTATAGCGGCCAAAACACATCTCTGACATATCTGAAAAAAAAATCTGTAACGCATCTGTAACGTCTGTAGCGTCCGAAACACGTCTGTGAAAAATCTGTAACATTTCTGTCGTGTCTGTAACACGTCTGTAGTGTCTGAAACACGTCTGTGACAAGTCGGTGAAAAATCTGTGACACGTGTGCAGCAACTGCAACACGTCTTTGGCTTCTCTTTAGTGTCTGTAACACGTCTGTGAAGTGTGTATAAAATCGAAACCTATGCGAGATGCTTATGTGTCCTCTGTGAGTCGCCATTTTGTCTGTGTGACAATTAGCATACAGTACGCTAGAGATTATAGTGTGTGTGTGTGTGTGTGTGTGTGTGTGTGTGTGTGTGTGTGTGTGTGTGAATAAAGGAAGACATTAAGAAAGATTAGCCTTGCATTAGCCTTTAGCCATTTCTCTCTGTGACTCTGTATGGAATATCTGATTGAGGTTGAACGTTTTCGTTTCTAGAGCGCCCCCTGCTTTTCTCCTGCTTAGTCATGAGTTTGTCCTTCCTCCTCCACACGCTCTCCATGTTTCTCACCGTGACCTTTTTCGTTCTAGCGTGGTGTATTAGCGAGGCTCATGCAAGTCTAATCATGTCTCAGGTGCTGGTCTGTGTGTGTATTAGGTATCTGCCTGTAATTTTATCCTCCTCGTTCCTCCTTTTATTTTATTTAAAACTCTTTCTGCTCCAGCGGTTTATTGCTTCTGCAGGACCTTCTTCAGGAAGTCCACGACATCTTCTCCTCGTTCCCAGGGCACCACCGAGGGTTTATACACGCCCAGCTGTGTCTTCTGCAGATCCTGAATGAACCGATGCATGGGAAAACCTCGTCTGGGAAAAACCACATCATTCTGACCCAAAGCTAACGTTGGACAGATGTCGTTTTCTCCGTCTCCGATGTAAAATATCTTTTGAAACGGTTTTCCTCGTTCCTTCTCCCTTTTGCTCGTGTAGTCCCTCAGGATGGTCTGCTTGCACATGTTCACTGGACACTTGGGACAGGTGTGTGTGTGGAAAGGGTGCAAAACGAGGCGTCCATGTGCATCGAAGTCAGCGGGGTTGGTGAGAACGTTGGTGAAAAGTTTGTGGACGCCGATGTGTCGTAACCAGGTCTCGATGAAGTATGAGTTAGCGTCCGAGACCACGACGCACTCGAAGTCGCCCCGAGCCGAAAGGAAATCAAGAAGCGCCGATACACCCGGAGACGGCGGGACTTGCTGAAGCGCGGTGCTGAGGGCGTCCTCGGTGACACCGCACTTATTTAGGAACGTCATGATGTTCTGAGTGTGTTCGAGGAAGTATCCGGGGTGGTTCATCCTGCTCAGGGATGGGGGGAGCTCCTGAAACGGTGCAGCACGGATCACAGAGTTATCGCTGTTCTCTGCAATCAGCGTCTCGTCAAAGTCAAAGAAAAACAGGAAGCGGGCAGCCATGTCGCTGGGTTTCCACTCTGCACAAATAAAGAGACAAAAAATATTTAGGAATGAATGTTAACCTTTATTAAGGACATTATACATGAGAATTAAAGTAAAGTAAGTCATTTACACCAAGCTTTATGCCTTTACGTTGCGTTTATGCTGATCTACAGTGAGGAAAATAAGTATTTGAACACGCTGCTATTTTGCAAGTTCTCCCACTTAGAAATCATGGAGGGGTCTGAAATTGTCATCGTAGGTGCATGTCCACTGTGAGAGACATAATCTAAAAAAAAAAAATCCAGAAATCACAATGTATGATTTTTAAACTATTTATTTGTATGATACAGCTGCAAATAAGTATTTGAAGACCTGTCTATCAGCTAGAATTCTGACCCTCAAAGACCTGTTAGTCTGCCTTTAAAATGTCCACCTCCACTACATTTATTATCCTAAATTACATGCACCTGTTTGAGGTTGTTAGCTGCATAAAGACACCTGTCCACCCCATACAATCAGTAAGACTCCAACTACTAACATGGCCAAGACCAAAGAGCTGTCCAAAGACACTAGAGACAAAATTGTACACCTCCACAAGGCTGGAAAGGGCTACGGGGAAATTGCCAAGCAGCTTGGTGAAAAAAGGTCCACTGTTGGAGCAATCATTAGAAAATGGAAGAAGCTAAACATGACTGTCAATCGCCCTCGGACTAGGGCTCCATGCAAGATCTCACCTCGTGGGGTCTCACTGATCCTAAGGAAGGTGAGAAATCAGCCCAGAACTACACGGGAGGAGCTGGTCAATGACCTGAAAAGAGCTGGGACCACCGTTTCCAAGGTTACTGTTGGTAATACACTAAGATGTCATTGTTTGAAATCATGCATGGCACGGAAGGTTCCCCTGCTTAAACCAGCACATGTCCAAGCACGTCTTAAGTTTGCCAATGACCACTTGGATGATCCAGAGGAGTCATGGGAGAAAGTCATGTGGTCAGATGAGACCAAAATAGAACTTTTGGGTCATAATTCCACTAAACGTGTTTGGAGGAAGAAGAATGATGAGTACCATCCCAAGAACACCATCCCTACTGTGAAGCATGGGGGTGGTAGCATCATGTTTTGGGGGTGTTTTTCTGCACATGGGACAGGGCAACTGCACTGTATTAAGGAGAGGATGACCGGGGCCATGTACTGCTAAATTTTGGGGAACAACCTCCTTCCCTCAGTTACAGCATTGAAGATTAACTCTTAACTCCGAGCAAAATCAGTTTAAAAACCGTGAGACTTCGGAATCTAATATTAATTAAAAAAATCTGGCAAAAAGCAACAGAACGTGTTCTCTAGAGGAAACATGATTATTCATATAATGATAATTCAAACATTCAATCAAAAAGCACCTAAGACAACACAATCAACTTTCATCCATATATAGCACACACACACACACACACACACACACACACACACACACACACACACACACACACACACAATCGTACAATGATAATGTATTCATTTGGACACACAATTAGTGTAAAAGCAACACGTGTCAGGAAGGAGGATAAACAGCGAGAGCATTTTAGTGCTTTATGTGGATTATTATGGGGTGTCTCTACTGGAGTAATTATTACCACATACAAATATAAAGGAATTTAATTAAAATAAAGAAAACCCACTGAAGGAAAAGGTGTATACAAACCTTTTTTTTATACTGTATATATACACAAACTATATTTAAAAAAAAGGCAAAATCTGAAAACAAAACAAGCAAAGGCTTGTGGGCACGTTCGAGTCACTTATCCTTGCATGAAAAACACTGCTGTGAATTGATTTAACCTCCAAACAGGTTGATATAAACCTAATGCCCTTCTCATGAACTTCTGGGAACCCAAATCCACTCAGACAAACCTTATGTGCACCTTTGTAATCCCTGCAGGTTCTTCTAATAAGAGAAATGGCCATGATGGTGCACTTGGGGCGGCTGATGGATTCTTGGTACCAACAAATGTACTGTCCTGATGATAGAAACTCACCAAAGAATTTCATCCTGCTCTCAAACTCTCCACTGTGGTATCCTGTATGTAATACAGAATGTGCTGATTGTTCAACACAATTGGAATGAATTTGCATATTTCAGGTTTAATCTCTTCTCTGACACTGATTATATTTTGACAAGGTGCCAAAACAGGGGAGCTATTTAACATCGAGACAAACAAAAGCATTAGTAATTCAGGGAGTGGAGACCGGTTCTGTAAGCTCCAACGCTCACTTCAGGCTATCACAGATCCCAGCGGTTTAGAAAGCAAATCTTTTGTCATTTTGTCGAAGGGAAAGTCTTCAACTGTAGAACATCGTTGCTTATTTATGTTCTATTTAATCAGCTTGTTGTCAGGGGGGTCAATCACGAAACACTGAGTGGGAAAGGAACTACATGTGAATTTTTGATAGACTTGATCTGAGTTCTGTACATCGGCTCGCTAGCACGACAAATCCAGATCCACCGCAAGAGAACACTTTTAGTGTTCAATACCTCAAAACATGGAATAAGTTCTGAACTTTTTATTGCGTTTCATGATAATAATGACTCACGCTAACCAAACCTTACGTTGTAGAGAAAATCGCGACTCTGAAAATGGAGAGAAAGTCCTAGTGGTGGCCCTGCAGCTCCCTGCTTTCGCTTTAACTCATATCTCATCGTCCATAATACCATAAATATATGCTTCTTGCTTACTCCATTGGTTTCTTTCAAACAAACTAGCCTCAAGAACTCTTCAGCTCCGCCCACTTCTATTTATGATCATCAATATAATATGCAAAACCTGCTTTTGGCCAACTGGTGCTTGGATTTTCAACAATCTTTAAATTTGGTGCCAAACTGCTCAAACCTCACTACCGCTGACATTTACAAACAATATGCCCTCCATGAGTCGATCAAATATCTACCAAGACGAAGCCTAATTTTAACCTGTTCTTCTGCCAATTGGTAAGAAATATTTTGGGATTGCGTCAGTCATGGATCTTCAACACATTTAGCTTTTTACGAAACTGCTTTTTATTCAGGGTTGAAACACAAAACTTAACAGTCGCTGTGCTTTATTTCACTTTGCAGGCAAGCAAGACCTGGTCGTGGCTGTCCTGATGGTGGCGCTGTAGCTTACTTTTGTACACAGTGGCTCATATGTCAACAACCATAATACATATTATGAAAATCCTCATCTTGCAAAAACGTAATAGCCTTAAGAAAAATCAAGATCTGCCCATATCTATATTTTAAAGATAATTGTAAACTAGGATTTTTTGGCCGATCTTCAGAAGAAGGACGATGAAATGTTCGACAGAGGCTGAAAATTCAATCAAATGTTGAGATAAAACAATATGGCCGCCAATCAGTTATGATCAACATGTAGGAGTTTGATCCTATGTAGGAGCGACGCTACTATGAGCAACCTAATTCTGGTTCATCCTGTGAAATTTGAGACATCTTGCCTCCTGAAAGTTCTAAGGTTCATCTAAGGTTCTATGAAGAACCCTTTAACAGAGGGTCTCAAAAAAGTGGATATTTATTTGAATTCATGCAAAATTCCACCGCATTAGATTGAAATATTCTTCTGAAACGATCTGTTGGTGTGGAATTCCCTGCGGTGTTCCTGTGGGATGTTAGCAGTCGCATCCTGAACACAGGAGAAGGTCGTGAAGACATCAGTGTGAAGGATGGAGCAATGCAGCTCCACATCGCTGAGACTCGGATCGGTGAGATGACGGTATTAGTATGAAGGTTAAAGAAGGTTAGAACAGAGTGAAGAACTAAAGCGCCGCTGCATCAAAACCCGCTGATCACAGTTTTATATTCTAAATAAAAACCTTCAGAGATCAGACCAGGATTAGACATAATGATTTCCCTTCTGAAATGAAACACAATCGGACCCGATCAATGCGCTCCTCCAGGCGGTTCTGCTGCACCAGTGCGTGGACTCCTGACATTCCTGGAAGCTCAGTGTTCATCTATTTTCTGGTTCTCTCCCAGCGCGCGCGCTCTCGTGTGAACTTGGTGAACGGAAGCGCGAGCGAGCGCCGTAATGAAGCCTGCATTGCCGTACAGCGCGCGAAGGCACCCCTCCTTTACACACGCACGCGCACAC
Organism: Silurus aristotelis; assembly: GCF_946808225.1. Lineage (NCBI taxonomy): Eukaryota > Metazoa > Chordata > Actinopteri > Siluriformes > Siluridae > Silurus > Silurus aristotelis. The sequence continues at coordinate 30,053,199 of NC_139585.1, forward strand.
GCACACACGCACATACACACACAAACACATAAAAATGAAGAAAAAAAATGGAATGAAGGCACGCACCGGAAGCAGCAGGATGGCGGCGGGGATGGATGAGCGGACGGCGGGGGCGGATGAGCGGACGGCGGGGTGAAAGGTGCGGCTTCGGTACCGGTGCCGGCTGAAGGTCGCGCTGCTCTCTACTGCGTCGCGCGAGCTCTGAGACATCGCTGCCGCACCAGACAGAGCGCGAGGAGGGGGCGGGCAGGACTGCTGCTGCTGCTTATGACGTCAGACCCGGCCGCGACAGTGCGTCTCCTGACGTCATGTGTATACATTAACTACTGGGAACTGGGATTCCACATACTGAAAACATAAACAGACAGACAGACAGACAGACAGACAGACAGACAGACAGACAGACAGACAGACAGACAGACAGACAGATAGATAGATAGATAGATAGATAGATAGATAGATAGATAGATAGATAATATTATATTATGATATTAATAAATCACACACACACACACACACACACACACACACACACACACACACACACACACACACACACACACTGACCTTGTCGTGGTTTTTAATGAAGCACACTGGACAGGACTGTTTGAACCACTTCTAGCTGTTTCTCACAGTAAATACTCCAGACAGCTTTTCACCCAGTGTTTATTTCCTGCTTGGTGTTTATTTAAAACCCTCATCCAGATCATATTATATATTTTATACATCATTCACACAGATTTCCACATCTAAACTGATGAAGTGCTTCTATAGAATCACTATAGAGCTCTCGTAATGTGTGTGTGTGTGTGTGTGTGTGTGTGTGTGTGTGTGTGTGTGTGTGTGTGTGTGTGTGTGTGTGTGCGCAGGATTGAGATCATAACACAGCCTATAAATAGAAAAAGTGGTCTGATCTAAAGGACAAGACACCCATGCCCATGTGATAGTGTAAATGGACACTGAGTCTGGAGAGAGTGTGTGTGTGTGTGTGTGTGTGTGTGTGTGTGTGTGTGTGTGTGTGTGTGTGTGTGTGTGTGTGTGTGTGTGTGTGTGTGTGTTTCTAACCACTTAACCCTGCTTTGTTTACCAAAGTAACACTGTTCTTGCTCCAGATTTGATAAGGTACAGAATCAGACACACAACATTGTGTTTAGTAGATAAAGTTGTAAAGTCTCATACCAACACTCCTGCTCCAGAACCATTATCTTTACCTGAGTTCTCCTGAATCACTCAGGGCTTCCCTAACCTCACATCATCCTCAACTACATCTCCTTTACCGCCACTAGATCTGAGACACACCTCAACTACAGCTCCTTAACCTCAACTACACCTCAAATGCATCTGTTGCTGTACATCTATTTATCAACCTCAACTACACCTTCATTTCACCTCCACTAAGGAACAGACACACGAGATGAGACATGACAGGAGACAAAAAAGGACCAAATGAGAAGAGAGAAGAAATTAAACATGGGATAAGAAGATCAATTGGATCTGACAAACGAGATCAGACAACTGACATGAGATTGAGACGAGACAAATAAATGAAGCAAAGAATGAACCAAATACAAAGATACAAGAGACACTGAAAATGAGATAAGACAAGATAAGAGCCGAGAGATAAGACAAATGAGATGACAAAGGTGAGATAACAAATAAGACAAGACAAAAGCGAGATGTGTAGGACGAGACAAAATGAGACTAGGAA
>NC_139585.1:30059906-30067406 GCF_946808225.1 Silurus aristotelis
TTCCTCTCTCTTTCTCCCTCTCTCTTTCTCCTTCTCTCTTTCTCCCTCTCTCTTTCTCCTTCTCTCTTTCTCCTTCTCTCTTTCTCCCTCTCTCTTTCTCCTTCTCTCTTTCTTCCTCTCTCTTTCTCCTTCTCTCTTTTTCCCTCTCTCTTTCTCCTTCTCTCTTTCTCCCTCTCTCTTTCTCCTTCTCTCTTTCTCCTTCTCTCTTTCTCCCTCTCTCTTTCTCCTTCTCTCTTTCTCCCTCTCTCTTTCTCCCTCTCTCTTTCTCCTTCTCTCTTTCTCCTTCTCTCTTTCTCCTTCTCTCTTTCTCCCTCTCTCTTTCTCCTTCTCTCTTTCTCCTTCTCTCTTTCTCCCTCCCTCTTTCTCCTTCTCTCTTTCTCCCTCCCTCTTTCTTCCTCTCTTTCTCCCTCTCTCTTTCTCCTTCTCTCTTTCTCCTTCTCTCTTTCCCCCTCTCTCTTTCTCCTTCTCTCTTTCTCCCTCTCTCTTTCTCCTTCTCTCTTTCTTCCTCTCTTTTTCTCCTTCTTTCTTTTTCCCTCTCTCTTTCTCCCTATCTCTTTCTCCCTCTCTCTTTCTCCCTCTCTCTTTCTCCTTCTCTCTTTCTCCTTCTCTCTTTCTCCCTCTCTCTTTCTCCTTCTCTCTTTCTCCCTCTCTCTTTCTCCCTCTCTCTTTTTTCCCTCTCTCTTTCTCCTTCTCTCTTTCTCCCTCTCTCTTTCTCCTTCTCTCTTTCTCCCTCTCTCTTTCTCCCTCTCTCTTTCTCCCTCTCTCTTTCTTCCTCTCTTTCTCCTTCTCTCTTTCTCCCTCTCTCTTTCTCCTTCTCTCTTTCTTCCTTTCTCTTTTTTCCTCTCTCTTTCTCCCTCTCTCTTTTTCCTTCTCTCTTTCTCCCTCTCTCTTTCTTCCTCTCTCTTTCTCCTTCTCTCTTTTTTCCTCTCTCTTTCTTCCTCTCTCTCTTTCTCTATCTTTTTTTTCTCCCTCTCTCTTTCTTCATTTTTCTCCCTCTCTCTCTCCCTCTTTAACAGTTGCCTCGAGACTCGCTCGGAAAGGAAAGCAGGTTTTTAAAGTAAACGACAGAAACTATGACATCACCATCAGCCTTCATCATGGAGAAGTGGCTGTAGATAAAGTAAACACTGTCTTACATTCACTCGTTCATCGTCATCACCCTCTCCCTCTCTTTCCTTCTCACAAAGGTTTTTTAAGAAACTGTGTTAATTATCTCTTTTTTGTATCCCTCCTCCTCCTTACATTCCTCTGTTTCCTTCTTATATTCCTTTTCTTAAATCTTCTCTTCATCCTCTTCATTTTCCACCTTCTCTTCATATTTCTCCGTTTCCTCTCCTGCTGCTTCTCCTCCTCAGGTCCTGTTGCGTATGACGGTGTTGGTGGACCACAGGAGGCTCCCGCAAGGAAAAAACACCCTCTTGTCTTTGCATAGAGGTTTTCCAGATGTGCGTTTGGATTTTGACGAGCAGAAACATCTGTGCACAGTGAATGGACGATACAGCGATGTTCAGACCCTCAGCAGCCTCGTGCTGGACTCACTGGAAACTCAGGTATCACACCTGGTGCACCTTTTCCACTCCACAGCCCGTGGTTTTCTTTTTTTGTTTGGATGAACAGATTCATAAGGAGCTTAAAACGAATTATTTGATTTCTCCTCAGTGATGTTTCCAACATCGAAGTCACTTGGATTTGCTTTGATGCATAAATAAGTCTGCAAAAGGAAAATAATCACTTCCTGTTACTGTTTTTTCTAAAACAACACGTGTCCAAATGTTTTGCTTCTTCAGCGGCTCCTCCGATTATAACGTCATAGATGTGTCCACATTAATACGTTTTTGTGTGAAAATTTTTATTTTTTCTCTTCATTTTGGCCTCCTGTCCACACAGGCACCGTTTTCAGTCAATATAGATGTAGTTTTTTGAAAACGCTCTCCAGAGTGGAGCACTAGTCAACACACTTTCATATTATATGCAATAAGTTTTTGCTTCAGGTGGAAACAATAGGAGTTAATGAGGGACACAATGGTGACCTCTAGTGGTAAAAACGTAAAACACAAGTCAAAATAATAAAAACCAAAAAATCTAGAGACTTGAGAATTCCTCAGATCGTGAACATTTTACACAATTTCATCTTAACACTATTACTGGATGTACTGAAAGAAGGTTTTTGATATAATACTCATGAAAATAATAATAATAATAATAATACTCACTCAGGACCAAAGCCCGAGTGATGCTCCACAACTGCCCCCTGAGGAACCCACCAACATCCACTTCGGGGCAAATGAAGACATTGGGGTATTAAAAAACACCACTGTGAGTGCAGATTTGGATCTTGACCTGGAGCATAAAACAAAAAGGAAATCGGGTACGTCAATTTACATATCATTTATTACTAAACGTGTGTTTACGCCTTTTACCTCAGTAACATGACAATCTGCATTCTGCTGTTTGGTCCAATAAAAAATATCCACTCGACTTATAATAACTGATACAATACAAAGTGTTGATACAAAGTATTGATCTATGTGAGTGTTCGTTACAGGTTTACCTCTGCCATGTAGTTACAGCAATCAAGCGTCATGTGCAGCTTTAACAGACGACACGTGGAACTCATCAGCAACTATCGGAACTTTGTTTGAAGACTTCTCCCTGATTGTCGATTCAGACATTTTCCGTTATCTCCACAAGTACTGCTCCGTGGACTACCAAAGCATCCTCAGGCGGCATAGCGTAGAGGTCCTGGATGTGAACTGTGATGACATCACGACTTTGTATCTCAAACCAGAAACAGCTCGGTCTGAGCATGACTTAGGTTCTGTTAAAAAAGCCCATGAAGATCTGGCCAAACTTTACCAGCACCAAGAGTCGCAGTTACGCAAGGAGCAGGTTTTTAAGCCTGACGTTCCAGAGAAGGAACTCGCACGTGCTCTGGGGTCGCTCAGAATTAAGATGCCCAGGCTGATGATTTATGTAGAGGACAGGAATGTGTACATGGTTGGAAGTAAAAGTGAAGTATCTGAAGCCAAGCAGTTTATTGGTGATCTGCAAGGGTTTGGGATGGGGAAAGATGTGTTTGCTTTATCTCAAACAAGGAAACAAGGAAGTGCAGCAGCATCAGATCCACCAGGTGTTTTTACATCGACACATCAGGATTCCCATGAGTTATTCATGCCAAAGAAGGACCTCCAGGACACAAACCAAATAAAGACTTTTGTGGAATCGTCTAGCAGAAGAACACACTATTACGCTGAACTGAAAGAGACTGATGACATCTCACAAAGTGGACAATTCGCCTCGAGTCAAAGAAGCGAGAATTCAACAGAAGATATATTCTCTCTCAGAAGAACTGATGTTCCACAAGCAAGACACGTCCCAAGTGATCCAGAATGGATGGAGCTGGAAAAAAACAAATACACAGATTCTCACTTTCAGTTTTCCAATCCTTCTGCTCCGTTAGACTTCACCTCAGGTGGAACTGACCTCCAGAGCCAATCGGACGTGAGAGGAACATACTCAGAGACACTAAACAAGTTGAGTAAAGAACACAAGAACAAACAAACCGAGTCTGGAAAGGAACGAAAACTGGCGGCCAATTTCGGCTTACAGGATTCAACTTCTTACAAATCGGATCCTCCAAAATTGCACGAAGGTTCTTTTGAAAAAGAGAAGCTTTCTGACAGTGGACATCCACACCCTCATCCTCTCATCAAGCCATCAATGACTAGTAGTCTGGACCCGAACACCTTGCGTGGTATCATGAGTGCAAAAGCCACCACTAGAAAGCTGGACCTCGGACTTGACAAGAAAACAACCCTGACTTCAGCCGGATTGAGTGGAGACCAAGGTGTCAGATCTCGTCCCACCATTCCTACCAGCGCAGGATCGACCCTGAGAAGGTCCAATAGCTTCAGTGGCAGGATCCAAAAGGGTGAGAACAAAACGCAAGTGGCTGAAGATCTTTCTGCTGGACAAAAGGGATTAAGCCGTAATTCTCCGACGAGAGAAATTGCTGCTATGGATTTGGTTTTGCCTTTTAAACTGTGGCTCTACCTGACATCGGTTTATAATACTGAGATCGAGAACATGACATCTGACCTACAAGTTAAAGAAATATTGGGTGAAGATGGTCTCACATTATGTCTAAAAGGCGTGGACTCAGAAAAAGTGTATGAATGTCACCGTCGCCTGAAGAGTTTCATTGCTACAGCTGAAATGGATTTTGAGGCAAGAACTGTTCCACTTTCTGATCTTCAAGTGTCCGATAACAAGGATAAGACCTTGATAGAATTGTGTATTTCAATGAAGCAGCGCTTTAAGATGGTTAAACTTCTAGCAATGTCCAGCGACGTGATGATCCTCGGCCCGAGATCGCTGTGCGACGAGGTGGAGGCTGCTATGATCAAGACCTTCCGTAAAGATGGAAACGCTGCAAACTCGAAGCCGTCTCCTGGTCCTGCTAGCTTACATACAGGCAGAGCATCGAACAGCGATTTCGAATCACTTGGCAACCAGTCGACAGCTTCGGCAAAACCAGACGCCGACGTCGTTCGGACGTCTGACCCAAAAAATGCTCAATTGGCAACAAAGGTCCTTCACGAAGAGAATAATCGTGGAACCCAGACATCGATACAAGGAGAATCGGATCAAAAAGATGGTGGGATCACGAACAAGAAGAACAGAGGAACCTCATGTGGCGAATCGATCCAAAAAAACAAAGCAGACGGCGAGAGAAAAGGAGACGATACAAGCAGTTCTCAAAGCGACCAAACCGTAACCGAGCAACCGAACCCAGATGTTTCTCCGGACCGAAGATCAGCGTCAGCGTCAAATCACCACCTTTTCTGCTACGTGTGTGCTAAAGAGTGCGACACGGTAAAACAGGCGGCGTGCGGTTATAACTTCTGCACTGAATGCGACAAAAAGGTTCATAACAACTGTGGAATTTGTGTTACGTCTGGTATCAAAGGTACCATGTCGATTCAGGAGTCAACAATAACTATTCCTGGATTTACCCGAGACACGACGCTGAAGATCATCTACGACATACCTGATGGGATTCAAGGGGTAAGAAGGTGATTCTGTTGTGTAGACATCGTTCTAGAACAGATTGTCTGATGAAGTTTTCTCTCCACAGGAGGAACATCCCTGCCCTGGAGCTCCTTTTAAAGGGAACAGATTCGAAGCCTTTTTACCGCTCAACAAAACCACAAAAAAGCTTCTGCCCCTCCTGGAGAAAGCTTTTCACCAAGGACTTACTTTCACCGTGAAAGAAGGATCTTTAGACGATGATGGAAGCAAAGAAGGAAGAGTGGTTTGGGGCAGCATTCCTCATAAAACCAAGACAGAAGGAGGAACATCTAAGTGAGTATGACTGGCTCAGTGAAGATGTTGCTCTAGATTTTGTGGAGATTTATTCAGCTACACAGAGTGTGAGTAAAGTGAAGTACCGATGGAGGTTAGAAGGTGAGGAGGCCAGTCAACGTTCACCTCCATCCCAACAGGGGTGGAGCTTAACAGCATGCTGGAACAGGTTTGGGTCTTCTAGTTAAAGTGAAGAAAATGTCATGCTTTGTTTTTGGTGAAATGATGCAGGTTAAACAATAGAAGTTGGCAACTGGTGTCCCAAGATCTTCATGGAGATCCAGAAAAGTGTTTGCAACGTTTTTGCAGTATGAGGTTATGTTCATTATGATCACATAGGAAGCGCAATGGACCAGAGAGAGCTGGAAAGAGTGCTGAGGAACTCACCATAGGCATAGAGGCTTCTCGTCTGGTCGCTTGGACCAAACCGTGATCTGTAAAAGCTCTCCGCTCCTCAGCACCTCATATCAAAAGACATATGTTCCTTCCTGTTTCTGTAGTTATATTAAACCAGATGTTCCCAGGATTGGAGAGCTGTAATTAACTCGAGAACATCCACATCTTGGCAGATCATGCGAGGAGAATGTCTCCTGATATTCCCGCAGGATAGCATGTGTTTTGGTGCCATGGGAGAACGATAATGGATGCTTTACTGAAAATACTGATAATTCAGAGTAATGGCTCAGAGAAATTATTGGAAATTTGTATGACACCTGGAGAAGGTGCTGGAGGAAGGAAGATTGAGATGGTTTGGACATGGGGCATATCGGTAGAAGAATGCTGAGGATGATCTCTGCTGGAAAAATTACCAGGGTTTCTTTTGCGCAGCTTTTCGGTTTTATTGTGCTTCTGGTTTGTCTGGGATGTGTGACAGATATTGTTAAATATTTGTTAGCTCACAAGATCAAAGCAAGTGGAATACGTTATGGATTCTGGGTTCTGATGTTCCTCCTTGTGTTGATTGTAGGAAAGGTTATCCTGACTCCACCTACATCAGACGTTTGGATGATGCGCTGAAGGCAGCAGGAGTGGCAGAATAAATGCTTTTTCTGAATAAATGCAGCTTCCTGTTGAACTGTGGTATCTGTGATCATGAGCTCAGGTGAACCCCATGTTCTCCAGGTGTCGGTATTGGTTCCCCTCCAGTTTCCTGATTTCCTAATTTTTTTAACATTAGCATCAACAATCCTATACTTGATTTAAACTATTTGGTATTCTATTATTACTGTTTATTAAAAAACACGATTTAGTAGTGAGTCCAGAGTGCGCCAATGTGCAGCAGTGCCTTCTGGGTAAGTGTGGTTTGTAACATATGAATATGATGTGATATATCAGTAATATATAATTGAATAAACTCTTCTGTCTCAGACTTAATCAGCGTTAAAGAAAGGTTTTTGGATGATCATTCTGATTGTGAAGGTATACTATACGCCCTAAAGTATTTGGACACTTTAATATAAGAGCTCTATAGCAGAAGATCCAAATTTAACCCATGAAAAAAGCAGATTTGAGGTGTCTGAATACTTTTGCCATACAGAGTATTTAGTTATTATAATTGTAGTATAGTTGTGTAACTGCAGGGGGCGCACAAGCACTACTCTGGTCATTACAACGCTGTTCATTTCATCTGATGAAATCATGTTAATAAATATGGTGTTAAATTAATGTAAAAGTTATTTTATTAAAAAAAGGATTAATTTTTGATGAAGTGCAGCTTTAAAGGCTCTGAGACTCGATTCATCACCTGTCCCTCACCTGTCCATCACCCATCCCTCACCTGTCCATCACCCGTCCCTCACCTGTCCATCACAGGTCCCTCACCTGTCCATCACCTGTCCCTCACCTGTCCATCACAGGTCCCTCACCTGTCCATCACCCGTCCCTCACCTGTCCCTCACCTGTCCATCACAGGTCCCTCACCTGTCCATCACTTGTCCATCACCTGTCCCTCACCTGTCCATCACAGGTCCCTCACCTGTCCATCACCTGTCCATGACCTGTCCGGTTCCACAACATCATTTGACTGTAGAAAGATCATCACTGATAATCACACACTCCAGTGCTCATGTTAGTTCTCACTCTCCAGTGTTCTGTAGTGTTTAAAGACTCTTGATCACCCAAATGAGGATGAGGTTC
>NC_139585.1:30077406-30152406 GCF_946808225.1 Silurus aristotelis
AGGAGGAGGAGGAAGAAGACTTAGAGGGGGATGATGATAATGACGATAATGGTGACTAAGAGGATGAAGATGGTGATGATGAAGAGTATAAGGACGATGATGACAACAAAGATGAGGACTAAGAGGATGATGATGGTGTTAGATGTTCTTTCCCATGTAGATGTTCAGATGAACTCTGTCCACATGTTCCTTAGCTGATGCACTTTATTATTTTTTTTAATGCACTTATATTTTTTTCTTATGGCATGACTCCACATCTGTACAGCTGTAACTCCCGGATTTACATAAAAAATAAAACTCGCCCCTGTGTGTGTGTGTGTGTGTGTGTGTGTGTGAGTGATGGTGTTCTCGTCAGGGATTGTGTACATCACAATCTGAGACCGAGTTCATCCCTAAACCCTGGAAAACAAATAAATAAATAAATATGGACATATTTAGTGTAATTTTTGCAGCTGCTCCTGTAGAATCTGACACGTGATTGGACTGATGACACTTTGTCACTGCTGTGATGTCACTTCCTGTCTCATCATTAAATGAAAATTTTTATGGGTGAAAATGTTTTAAAATATTTTTAGGAATATTTCCTTTTTTTTCAGCTTCATGAAGAATAAAATAATTATATTTCCTACAGATTTAATTTATTCATTTAGCAACAAAATATTATTTTAGTCTCTTAATTCTTAAATTCTTGTTAAATGAATAAAAAATAAATAAAAAATAAAGCAATAAATAAGCAAACAAATGACGTAGCAGGATTAATTGGATTTTTACCAAAAATAAAATTATGTTAATATAAAATTTAATGTTTTAAATAAAACAGTTTTAAAATAATCAAAGAATTACTGCATTATTAATCTAGAACTTAAATTGTTTAATTGTTAGTATTTATTATATTTCTAATTAAAAATCAAATAATGTGGTTAATTTTTGTACATTTTTTTTTTATGAAAACATCAGAGCCCAGGTATAAAATTACACTTTAAGAGGAACTTCATGTAATTAGTGCTCACACACACACACACACACACACACACACACACACACACACACACACACACACACACGTCGTGTCAGCACATGATTAACTGTGTGAGAAAAACGTTGAAAAACACAATGGCAATTAAATGTGTACTGGAGTGTGAAAGTTTTCTCACACACACACACACACACACACACACACACACACACACACACACACACACACACACACACACACACGAGAGTGTGTATTTATTATTTCTGTCTGTATTACTGTTGAGTAATAATTCTGGGTATGAATGTGTGTGTGTGTGGCCCTGAGGCATTTTTTCTATAAGGAAGCAGAAGGTGTGTGTGTGTGTGTGTGTGTGTGTGTGTGTGTGTGTGTGTGTGTTCTGTTTACACACTAACCTCATAGATATTAAAGAGGAAGTGCAACACATAACACACAGCGTGTCCTTACATAGACACTGCATCTGTAATAAGCATCGCACACACACAGATACACACACACACACACACACACACACACACACACACACACACACACACACACACACACACACACAGCTCCAGATGGCATTCTCTGGTGGAAACATGAAACCACACATCCATTTTGTTTTTTTTCCATCCATCTTCCGGTAAAGTCACACCACACACACACACACACACACACACACACACACACACACACACGTCTGTATTAGAGCAAACTAAACAACAAACACGGCATCTCCTTCAGCGTAAATGTTTTCTCCCTTATATATGGGTATCATTCAGGTGTGTTCTGAAACGCAGGTGAACCTCACAGGTTCCTCAGGGTTCATTCTTCACACCATGAGTAATTCACCCTAGCGGAGATGGAAAGCAGGAAAACGATCTGGTGTTAAAGCGAGAGTGAGTGAAAGAGCGGCTCTCTAGGAAGAGGTTCCCTCAGGGTTTAGAGATGAAGCTGATCTCAGATTGTGGTGTACACAATCCCTGACTAGAACACCATCACACACACCCAGGGGTGAGGTGTAGGGGGGGGGGGGGGATGGGTGTTTAAGCGTGAGGATTAACTCATGAGAAGAGAAAGATGAGATCTTCTGTGGTGCATGCCCTGAGGGATTATGGGAAATGGTTCTATCTTCTCCCTCCATGCTAATGAGTCTAGAGGTCTCTCAATCAGATATACTATAGACCAGGGGTCCCCGAACTATGGCCCCCACATGCGGAACGGCCCTCTGAACGATGCCTGAGACATTTTCAAAATGTGTTTTACTTGTATCATATCTGTATTTAATAATAAAGTTAAAATCCACAGCGATAGTTTTTCCAGTCTGCTGTGATTACAAGAGCGGCCTCTAGAGGCGAATCACTGACACCACGTGCAGTTTGGTTTTAGACGCGAGAGCGCGAGCAGCACGGAGAACGCTGGATTAGATTTATTAATTTCATTTGATTAAGTTTATAATTAATAATTAATATTTATTGCCTTTAGCTCATTTTAACGATTCAGTACTCTTTTTTTGTTTTATATATAAATATTAGTGCAATTTTACATGGTGTTTTTCCTCGATCCAGTATCCATTACTGTTGGTTGATTAATCGGTTATCTGCAGTAGATCCCTCTTGAAAACTGACCCTCGTTTGTCTGTACGGTGCAGAACAAAATAATAAACTCATCCAGCATCAGGAGGCGAAATAAATATATTTAAAATCATAATAAAATCTCCACAATCACTCCGGCCCGTGGCTTTTTTTCCCAGACCCTCATTAAAGAAAGAACAAATTCTGTGGCCCTTACAGAAAAAAAATCAGGACCTCCTGGTCTTCAGACGCATGTGGATGTGAGGAAGCAGGAGGCCACGTGAAAGAACCCATAATAACTTTACTTTTCTCTTTCAACGTCCACTGCTTCTAGTCTCCATTTATCTCTCTCACACACACACACACAGTTCGTCTCACCGCTGTCTGATCTCGCTCTCTGTTTACACTCGAACCGTATTCAATTATTCAGCAGGAAATTCATGAAAATCACCTGTGTGTCCTCCTGCTGAGTGTGTGTGTGTGTGTGAGAGTCACTGAGAAGACTTGTTATTGTTCTGCAAACACATTCTACCTGAAGCATAAAGTGTGTGTCACATTGCTCAACTTGTGGTCTGGAAATTACCTTCACTCCACAACACCTGTGTCATTAAATTGGATGAAACCTGACACACACACACACACACACACACACACACACACACACACACACACACACACACACACACACATCCAAAAACCCTCTGGTTCTGTTCTTGTTCATGAAAAAAAGGCTCTTGTTCACCTGCACATTACTACACACCTGAGATTCTGGGAAGATTTGAAGGACCTTCAGAGATCACACCTCTGTGGGACTGGGATCTGCTCCATGGATCTGCTCGAAAGTCGCTTTCACCTTCACTACACAACCTTCAGCTCATCATCATCACCTTCAGCTCATCATCATCACCACCACCACCACCACCTTCAGCTCATCTCTATTCCCAGCACAATTTGGATGTGCATCAGTGAGGTCCAAACCTTCACAATGTTCACTCCAGAAAACATGATCTTCTGGGGCAGCTCTGTGTGTGTGTGTGAGTGAGCTAGAGGAAAGGAGACAGTGGAGGAAAGGAACGAGAGAGTGTTGTGGAGCAGCATGATGAAGCTTTTTAAACACTTCTGAAAGGGGCTCTCTCCAATATTAGAGCTTCATCACAGACCTAAAGCTGGAGCTATTTAGAAAAAAAAGCCTGTTAGGAACCTCGCTGAGGAACCATTTTGGAAAGAAATGTAAGGAACCTTCAAGAAGTCCTGTTTACACACTACAGGCCTCAATGGAGAAACGTACACCAGACGTGTCCATGGTCCATTTACTGAGGCTCCTTTAAGACATCGAACTGTAAAGAAGTACAAGGAGAGAGAAGAAGTTGTTCTCCTGAAGGCTGATCTGTTATAAAGAGCAGAAATTGATATCTACATTACAATGAAACTGATGGAGCAGAAACGATGAGCACGGAGAAAAAAAACCCTCCAGCCTCTGCAGTTTCACTCCAGAGAAAGAGAAAGTTTCAGGAGGAGTGTGTGTGTGTGAGTGCTGATGCTGAGGAAGTGAGCAGGATGGACAGATTGATGGTTGATGGATGGAGAACCTGTGAGACTGTGCTTTTACAGGTCCCAGGGGGTGGAGGAGGAGGAAACACTCCAAAGCTTTCATTATTAATGGCTGTGCCAGAGGGAGAACTTACAGTGAACAAGCAAAACTACAACAGGAAAGTGTGTGTGTGTGTGTGTGTGTGTGTGTGAGAGAGAGAGAGAGGAGGGAATAAAAGAAAAAGTTACCCAACACAAACACACTTGTCGAGTGTTTTATACTGAAATGTTCGAGGACCATCTTATTTACAAAAACCTTAAAATCGATTCTCTTTTTTATGTGGAGTCAAAGTGACACACTGTAGAGTCAAAAGTTTGTGGACACCCGAGCAGAACATCTCATTCCACATCTAGTTCCAATCTGCTTCGGGGAAGATGTTCCACTAGATTTTAGTGGAGATTCGTTCGGCCACAAAGGTGTTATGCAGGAGTCGCGTGTCCCGATACTTTTGGCCAGACAGTGGATGTAGTGACGAACAAATTAACGAAACTCCACGCAAATAAAGTGCAAGAGAGAAGAGAGGAGAAGAAAGAAAACACAGCAGAAAAAAAAAAAAAAACAACCCCAAAAACCCCACAGATAAACATTATGGTTTATAATGGAGTGGATTTTGGAGCGTGTACATGGAGAGCGAGTCCAGGAGCCAGTTCCGAGTCACCACTGTGGCTTTCTTCTGTAGAGCTGAGAGAGAGAGAGAGAGAGAGAGAGAGAGAGAGAGAGAGAGAAGGGGGGGAATAGTTTTTTACACTTTATATTTTTTTTTACTCTCGTCACTCTCTACATTACAGTGACACAAACTCAATCAGTGTAACATTCATGATCACCTGTATGTACAGCTTATGTAGTGTATATGTACAGTATATGTCTAGTACAAATTATATACTGTTTATGTACTGTATATCCATAGCTTATGTACGTTGTCTGTACTGTGTATGTACAGTGTATGTATGTATGTATATCTTATATACTGTGTATTTATAGCTTATATAATGTGTATGTATAGTGTATGTACTGTGTATGTATGGTGTATGTATGGTCTATGTATATTGCATGTATGGTCTATGTATAGTGTATGTATATTACATGTATGATCTATGTATAGTGTATGTTATGGTCTATGTATAGTGTATGTATATTGCATGTATGGTCTATGTATAGTGTATGTATATTACATGTATGGTCTATGTATAGTGTATGTTATGGTCTATGTATAGTGTATGTATATTGCATGTATGGTCTATGTATAGTGTATGTATATTACATGTATGGTCTATGTATAGTGTATGTACTGTGTATGTATGGTGTATGTATGGTCTATGTATATTGCATGTATGGTCTATGTATAGTGTATGTATATTACATGTATGATCTATGTATAGTGTATGTTATGGTCTATGTATAGTGTATGTATATTGCATGTATGGTCTATGTATAGTGTATGTATATTACATGTATGATCTATGTATAGTGTATGTTATGGTCTATGTATAGTGTATGTATATTGCATGTATGGTCTATGTATAGTGTATGTATATTACATGTATGGTCTATGTATAGTGTATGTTATGGTCTATGTATAGTGTATGTATGGTGCATGTATGGTCTATGAACAGTGTATTTATGATCTATGTATAGTGTATGTTATGGTCTATGTATAGTGTATGTATATTGCATGTATGATCTATGTATAGTGTATGTTATGGTCTATGTATAGTGTATGTATATTGCATGTATGGTCTATGTATAGTGTATGTTATGGTCTATGTATAGTGTATGTATATTACATGTATGGTCTATGTATAGTGTATGTTATGGTCTATGTATAGTGTATGTATGGTGCATGTATGGTCTATGAACAGTGTATTTATGATCTATGTATAGTGTATGTTATGGTCTATGTATAGTGTATGTATATTGCATGTATGGTCTATGTATAGTGTATGTTATGGTCTATGTATAGTGTATGTATATTGCATGTATGGTCTATGTATAGTGTATGTTATGGTCTATGTATAGTGTATGTATATTGCATGTATGGTCTATGTATAGTGTATGTTATGGTCTATGTATAGTGTATGTATGGTGCATGTTTGGTCTATGAACAGTGTATTTATGGTCTATTTATAGTGTTTGTATGGTCATGTATAGTGTATGTATATTGCATGTATGGTCTATGTATAGTGTATGTTATGGTCTATGTATAGTGTATGTATATTACATATATGGTCTATGTATAGTGTATGTTATGGTCTATGTATAGTGTATGTATGGTGCATGTATGGTCTATGAACAGTGTATTTATGGTCTATTTATAGTGTTTGTATGGTCATGTATAGTGTATGTTATGGTCTATGCATGGTGCATGTATTGTCTATGTGTAGTGTATGTTATGGTCTATGTATAGTGTATGTATGGTGCATATATGGTCTATGTTCAGTGTATTTATGGTCTATGAATAGTGTATGTATAGTGTATGTACTGAATATGCATAATGTATGTACTGTGTATGCATTGTCTATGTATTGTGTATGTATAGCTTATATACTATGTATGTACTGCATATGTAAAGTGTATTTATAGCGTATGTAAAGTGTATGTACTGTGTATGTATTAAAGAAGTTCTGGGTTTAAACCCTTGACCTTCTGATCAGTAACCCAAAACCATAAGAGTTGAGCTGCCACTGCCCCCACATAAAGCCTCCACTGCCCCCACATAAAGCCTCCACTGCCCCCACATAAAGCCTCCACTGCCCCCACATAAAGCCTCCACTGCCCCCACATAAAGCCTCCACTGCCCCCCACATAAAGCCTCCACTGCCCCCCACATAAAGCCTCCACTGCCCCCACATAAAGCCTCACATAAAGCCTCCACTGCCCCCACATAAACCCTCCACTGCCCCCACATAAAGCCCCACATAAACCCTCCACTGCCCCCACATAAAGCCCCACATAAAGCCTCAACTGCCCCCACATAAACCCTCCACTGCTCCCACATAAAGCCTCCACTGCCCCCTACTGGCCATTATTATATATAACCTGTATGTATTGTGTATGTACAGTGAATAGATTGTGTGTTTGGGATGGAGTGTGTTCCTGAAAACTTCCTCTGACCTGAGATTTGACGTTGTAAAGTGTACAGGATCTCCTCACCTGTGTAGTAAGACTGAGAGTCATCAGGACCAGGCTGAACCACCACCAGCTGGTAACAGATATCCTGATCCTGATACACACACACACACGCGCACACACACACACACACACACACACACACACAATATATATATACACGTCTGTATAAAAAGTTATAGACTTTGATATAAAGAGAAAGACAAAACAGAGGCACCTTTCTGGAGAACATCAGAGGATCTTTCATAACTGTAGCACCACACTGCTCCACCATCACCGCCATCTGATCTGTAACACGTCGTTCACAAACCGACAATTAACCAGATTAATAAAGTCATCAGAAAATTGCGAAAAAAAACACAAACAAAACCCACCTCCTCAAAAAAGGGGAAGGGGCCTAGAAAAGTTCAAATATAGAACTAAATACACCTTGTTACCTGAGGTCATATCAGTGAAGGAACCTTGGAAGCAGATCTCACACCCTTTCATCAGCAGCTGGAAAACACACACACACACAAACACAGACAATAAAATAATGGGGGGGGGGGGGTTTAGGTTTAGGGGTTTGTGTGTGGGTTTGTGTGTGTGTGTGTGTTTGTGGTTATTAATGTGTTATGGTGGGTAAAGTCTAACTGGTTGATGGCGGGACTGAAGAGAACGAGAGCGCTGGGTGAGGGAACACACTGTGCGTTCATATAATTTCATACAGAAACACACACACACACACACACACACACACACACACACACACACACACACACACACACACACACACACACACACACACACACACACACACACACAAAAAGGTCCGAGAGACACCACAGACGAACGTGAGAACTGATCTCCTTCACTGAAGTTCTCCAGATGTTTCACGGGAGCAGATCAGTGTCAGGTTGTTTTTTTTCAGTAGTGTATCTCTGTGGAGCGATTGAAAAGATTGTGTTTGTACTGCGTTAAACGAATGGAACACGTGACTCACGTTATGATCTGGAGCAGTCCTGGCTTTCCGGGGTCCGTTGTGATCGCGTCCG
The DNA here is from genome assembly GCF_946808225.1 of Silurus aristotelis. Taxonomy (NCBI): domain Eukaryota; kingdom Metazoa; phylum Chordata; class Actinopteri; order Siluriformes; family Siluridae; genus Silurus; species Silurus aristotelis. The sequence continues at coordinate 30,085,708 of NC_139585.1, forward strand.
TTAACGACGTCCCCGCAAACCTCGTACGGAACCTAAGAGACGAGACGGTGCACAATTTATCGTTCAGGATTTCAGAAAAAAAAATGAGAGAAATGCTGAGAGAGAGAGCGAGGGAGAGAGAGAAAGAGAGCGAGAGAAGAGAGAAAGAGAAGAAAGAGAGATTACTTCAGTGAGAAGTTTGCTGTGTTTGAAGCACTCTGAGATCCCTGTCGGAGAGAGAGAAAAAACAGAGGTTTCATCTCACACAAACAGGTCACACTCATGAAATAGGCCACGCCCCTACATACCCAACGGCACAAAGCTGATATTTTAAGAGACGACTGGTGTGTAAACACAGGGTCACGTGTGACGTGAGCAGTGCTGATACTCACACAGGAAGCTCACCATCCACTTCCTGCCTGCGATGCCCTGGAAGTACTTTAACGTTCGCTCACACACCAGGTCTCCATCTTTAAAACAAAAGATGGAGTGAATAAGTAAAAGAGATATGGCTTTACAGAAGAGAGAGAGATGGAGAGAGGGAGGGAAAGAGAGAGAGGGAGAGATATAGACACCTGTATATAAAAATAATCCACCACCATGCTTCACTGTGAGGTGATTAAGAGCTTTCACAACAGGTCAAACTCACATCATGTGATGAATCATGTGACCATTGTGATTGTACACAAGTGCACCAAATGAGCTCAAATCTGAAGTTAATGAGTTAATTGAGCTGGATATTAATTAGGGAGCAAACACATTTGCACAAGTGCCAGGTTATAATGCAAATAAAATGCAACAGACTTCCTGGACACGTTTGCAAATGAAAGGTAAAAATCGACGGCTGCTGATGAAGATGATTGAGCGTGAACATCGCTCACCGCTACTGCATAACTCTCGGCCAATCGGGACGCGCGGGTTTTTTATTCCGTTTGGAAAATAAAATGCGAGCACAGAAGCCGCATTAGCGCACGCTCCAAAAGAAAATCGGCAAAAAAGTGCAGTGTTCTAGAGGAAGACAAGAAAACGTCAAACATCGAAGCTCGGGAGACGGTTGCCATGGTAACGGCGGCACTTAAACGACTTTCTTAATGGCCCTGGTAAATACGCTGCTTCGTTAGGAGTGGCTTTGATCTGAAACAATGCAACACAGGGAAGTAATTAGCAAAGTGTGTGTGTGTGTGTGTGTGAGGGAGGGGGTATAGAGGAAGAGAGACAACAGACACGAAAAATATCACAGGAATACATCACACACACACACACCTGTTTTAATGATGATGTGTGTCGTAGTGGGCGTGACCTGACTGCCAACACCGGCTTTCATCTTTCTCGCTAATTTCTTCACCAGGCCCTACACACACACACACACACACACACACACACACACACACACACACACACACACACACACACACATCATCCTGTAGAACATGTTTTTTTGAACATCTCTCATCCTGGTGATGGAACACAGATACTCACACTCTGTGACATCACTATAATTTACACTGATCAATAAAGCAGTGATTTTGAAATAAATTCATTTCCAGGTGGCACTGAATCCTGGATTCTGATTGGTCAGGAGCTGTAGATTAATTATCATAACGACAATACTTGTTATGGTTTCTATAGTAACCGCTCACTCACAGGGGCATGTATGATGGACGCTTATCTGATAAGAAGTTAAGCAGTATTCACACCCGAACTCCTTCCAGCCAATCACAATCCAGTATTCCTTCACACTGACGAGGTGATGATATGTGAACATCATGGTGCAGATTGTGGATGGGAATGATCTGTACAGGAACATCACAGATGATGAGATGTATAACTCCTGACCTGTTCGTTGGCGCTGAGCCCTGACATCACCATCTCCATTCTTCCTCCACTTCCTGTCCAGCACTCTTTCTTTCCTGAGCGTTCTCCTACACCTGGAAGAGAAAGCGCTCAATACCTCACCATCACCGTACAACAACACAAACATCTCAACAACTGACACATAAATTATATCGGATCATAGCAGACAAAAGGATCTTCTCTGGGCCAAACCTCGTCCTCTCAGCTCGCTCGCATCCTTCTCCACGTTCACCTCCACAGCTAAACCCTCAGCACGCTGACCTCCAACCTCTGACCGCTCAGAAGCTTGTCTTCCACTCTTACAGCCTCGCTGACTTCTCATTCTGCCTCGCTGTCCTGCAGGTCACCACACACACACACACACACACACACACACACACACACACACACACACACACACACACACACACACACACACACACACACACACACACACACACACACACACACACACACACACACACACACACACAAACATCATCCTGTAGAACATGTTTTTTTGAACATCTCTCATCCTGGTGATGGAACTCAGATAACTGCATAAAAGGATCCTGCTAAAGTTCTGAAAACATTCCTAAATTTCAGTTCCAGCAATCACGTTCAGTTCCTGAATTGGTTCCTGTTGAGGAACATGCAAACACTATTATTAATAAATTAATGAAAGTTAGTTAGGTTCCTGGATGGAGCCCCCCAGGAGCTTGGATGGGTTTGACGGTGGGTACCTGATTGCCCGTCATCGTCCTCCATCTTAATTTTATCGCCAGAGTCTCCGTCTTTCTTCTGGAGAGCGTCAGACACCAGAGCCATCATTCTCTCCAGCCTGTGCAGCTCCTGCTGCATCTCTTCTCTCTGCTGCAGATGGAACCCACATGATGTTCAATTAACACTGAACAGTTTCTGACAAATCACTTTGATTTTCACTGCCAGCATCAATACAGCACTCCGTTTCATTTCACACTGAGAAGCTCAGTCTGTTACTGTGGACTTTACTGACATCATCATCATCCTCACCATCTTTACAGTTATTACCATCACCATCCTCATCAACATCCTCACTGTCATTACCATCATCACCATCTTTACAGTCATCACCATCCTCATCACCATCACCATCCTCAGTCATTACCAAACTCGTCATCATCATTCTTATCACCACAACTACCCTTACCAAGTGCAATCATCATCCCAATCATCATCAACCTCATCATCTCAATCTTTACCATCCTCACCATCATCATCATCATTATTCCTGCTGCTTTCTTAGACAGCAGTGTGGACCATAGAGTTGCTGTATCTCGTGTATCTGCTGCCACCTTCTGGCCATCAGTGCTCTTTATCTGCACCTTTTATTCTAGATCCCATACATCATAACCCTACACTGTATATTCAAACAACTTTCTCCAAATCAGCGAACGTTTAAAAAAAATAAATAAACCCGCCCTCACCTGGGTGTTAATGATCTCACTGGAGAACTGAGAAGACTCGCCGGAGATCTCAGTATTTCCACAAACACCATGGTCAGCTTCATCACCTGACAGTGAAGAAAAGGACCTTCAGAAAAAAGCATCTTCATGTAGTTGCTTGTTTATATTACAAGTATAAATAAAGATCCTCACATTGCCGTGGTGTCCCAAAAAGGTCCACAGATCCTTGGCTAGACGTCATCCAGTCATCTCTGCAAGGTGGATCAGGAGCTCCATCCTGGACACCATTCGAGTTTAGATCTTGTAGAGATCCGGGTTTCTGATACGGAGCGATGCACTGACTTGGACTTGACTGAGCTTCTGGTTCACTGTGAGAGCGGCTTTCCTGACTTCCAGGACCTAAACCAGGCTTTGGGTTTGGTTCTTCAGCTTGGATCTTCACCGGATCATCAGAAGGTGGTCGGTGAGATTTAAGTAACTGGGCTAATGGGGGCAAGTCGTCGTTCTCAACACTGGATTCCGAGTCTGAAGACTCCAGTCTCTGGGCTTTTCTCTTCCTACAGACACGTGGCTGAGAGGGAATTTCACCTTCATCCATCTCATCCAGGTTCTCATTGGTTGCAGGTTTCATGACCAAAACTTCGGGTATCAGACCATCAGGGGTGACTGAGGACTCCAAGTTGTTACTCAGAATTTCCGAGGATCTTCCCAACGAGATGCTGGAAATTTGGTTGCCTTGTATTTCTGGAGATGAGGTCTTCCTGCGAGAGCCTCGTGGTTCCTCCTGGGTCGTGCTTGCGGAGAAAAGTTGGACCGAATTTCCGAGCTCACTATTCAAAGGAGGCCTGGAATCTTGAACCTTCTCAGAATGCTCACTGGCACCTAATGTTTTGACAGAATTGTCCATTTTGGTGTCTTCTGGAAGACGGGGAACATCAGCCGACGTTACCTGAAGCAAACTGACGCTCAGAACATCTGCAGCACCGTTTTGAGCTGTCGGAGACGATACCTCCCGAGGTGCTATCTCACAAGCATTTGGGGCGAGACCGTGATCAGGGTCCACAGAGTTAGGTGGTATCTCAGCATGATCTATGTTCTCCTGCTGGTCTTCCTCTGAAATCTGAGTGAGAAATTTCTCCTGGGCTCTGGAGTGTGAGGGACTACCCAGATAGAAGGATTTCCTCTTAGTGGTCTTGAAGGTCTTCATAAGTTGCTCCGTGTCGAGTTCACTATCATTGGTGTCGTCTTCTTGCTCTGGATCACCAGGTGGAAACGTTTTGGAAGATGGTGATTCCTGACATTTCTGCGGTAAAGATTCAGGAACAGGACCTGCTTCAAATTCTGCAACTCTGAGAGAATGAGCGACGACGTTCTCGTCCTGATCCACCGTGTCTGGGACGAGGGAAACGTCTTCAGCTACGTTCTCCTGAGATGGACACTTGATGGATGGATCCTCGCTTGACTGCACGGCTTCGATGTTTTCAAGGTCGTTGTTGTAAACACAACCATTTCTCCTCACAGAACTTTCTGCTTCAGCATTCGGCCCATGCGGGTTCGGAGGTGGATTGTTCTCGGGTCCTTCATCACATTTAAGGAGACCTGGTTTCACTCGTCGTCTGCTCGGAGGACCTTGGACTTCTGCAGTGAACTCCTGCAGCCTTGCGCTCCGTCTGGTTTTCCGAGCGTCAGGAGACTTCGGATCCGCACTACTAGGATAACTTTCGATATCAACTTCAGTCTCGATGACTTTGGGATTATGTGGAACCTTCTCCATCAGGTCAAGATCCTCAGATCCAGCACGGATTAGATCGAGGGCGCATTTGGTGTCCTCTTTAGTAGCGTCTCGGCTGCTCCTAGTGACCCGTCTCTTCCCATCTTTCTTCTTGTCTGCGTTTTCTTTCTCTGTCAAATCACGGTCCACTTTCCAGACATCCTGCACCTTAGATCTTCTCCGTGGTTTCTTCAAGGGGACCTCAAATGCTGGACTTTCTTCCATATTTTCACTCTGCACCACAGGTTCCTCCTGGTCTGAAGAACTTAACGGCTTTTCTTCTTTCTTTGTTATATCAGGTTCCTCTTGCTGATCTCCGTCTTCTTTATCTCCATTCGACGTCCTCCTGATAAAATCCGCTGGAGTGGATTTACGGCTTGACCTCCTTTTAGGCGTGAGGATCTCTCGTTCTGGAGAAAACCCTCTGGTGACGTTGAGGGTCTTGGAGACCCTGCGCTCGCGTTTATACACCGCACCAAACACTCGTTCCTCCAGACCTCGACAAGAAGCTTCTCTTAAAGGACTCGCCATGGCGACATCGTGGATCTCCGTGGACGCGCGTGAAGCCGTGCTCCCTTCTTCAGCGTCGCGCTCTGGGAAACCCGGACGATCTCCTGCCACGTTGCTTTCGTCTGCAGTCGGAGAAATCTTCAGCAGCCACTCGGACACTTTCTGCACGCTTTTCTTCTGTCTTTGATCTGGAATTCTGTCCGGCTCCAGACCGAGACGTTTGGATCTCCTGAGAGAGGGTTTCACGTCACCGGGAGCCTCCTCCGTCTCCACACCTGCTGAATCAGCACCTCGTATTCTCAGTGGAGCACCTGCAGGTTTTTGTGCTGAATCGGCAGGACTGGTGTGTGAGGAGAGTTGGTGTGGGGCGTCGGCACTCGAATCCTCCAAACACATGAGTTTTGCAAAAGCGTCTTTAGCTGTAATGAAGTTCAAACCATCAGAAAACTGCTGAAAACTTCACGGTGTAAAACTCACCAGGCGCTTTAGACTCGTCTCACCTGCAGCCGAGGAGGACGGAGTCGCTTCCTTCTCCGTCTCTGAGGTGTTTCCTCCGCTGCCCTGCTGATCCCTCGACTCCGTCTCCACGCTAACGCAACAAAACAAACACACAAGTATCACTGAACCTCAGTGCCATGAAACGCCGCTCGGATATAAACAGCAGTGACCGTGCGACTCTCACCTAGTGCTCCGTCTCCTCTGGGGGAAACCAGTGAAATCTAGGACCCCGCACACACACACACACACACACACACACACACACACACACACACACACACACACACACACACACACACACACACACACACACACACACACACACACACACACACACACACACACACACACACACACACACGTTTGTTTAACACTTTGTATAAATGTAACACTATTTTGGACGTTTGTTTAACACTATGTATAAATGTAATAGAAACACCTACAGTTTGTTCCTGTGTCATATTCATAAGACTGAACCAAATTCCGCAGACCTTCTACCAGTTTCTGGAAGCCTGGACTTTCCTGCAGACTCCTGGTAGATGTTTTAAACACACACACACACACACACACACACACACACACACACAAGTTGGTAAGAGGATTTATGTATATATTATAAATATTATTAATATGATACAATACAATACACCTCTTAGTGACTTTGGTCTTGCAGACGGGACAGCTCGCCTCTTTTCTCTTACTTCTCTCGAGCAGCTTCGCCATGCAGAACCTGAACATGTTTATCACAATCACTCACTCTAATCACTCACTCTCATCACTCACTCTCATCACTCACTCTCATCACTCACTCTCATCACTCACTCTCATCACTCACTCTCATCACTCACTCTCATCACTCACTCTCATCACTCACTCTCATCACTCACTCTCATCACTCACTCTCATCACTCACTCACACTCTCATCACTCACTCACACTCTCATCACTCACTCACACTCTCATCACTCACTCACACTCTCATCACTCACTCACACTCTCATCACTCACTCACACTCTCATCAATCACTCACACTCTAATCAATCACTCTCACTCTAATCAATCACTCTCACTCTAATCAATCACTCTCATCACTCACTCACACTCATCACTCACTCACACTCTCATCACTCACTCACACTCTCATCACTCACTCACACTCTCATCACTCACTCACACTCTCATCACTCACTCACACTCTCATCACTCACTCACACTCTCATCACTCACTCACACTCTCATCACTCACTCACACTCTCATCACTCACTCACACTCTCATCACTCACTCACACTCTCATCACTCACTCACACTCTCATCACTCACTCACACTCTCATCACTCACTCACACTCTAATCAATCACTCACACTCTAATCAATCACTCACACTCTAATCAATCACTCACACTCTAATCAATCACTCACACTCTAATCAATCACTCACACTCTAATCAATCACTCACACTCTAATCTGAGATCTCAAAACTCTGGGCTTCTAGTAGTTCCTAGAATAGCAAAGTCCACTAAAGGCGGTAGAGCATTTTCACATTTAGCTCCTAAACTCTGGAATAGTCTTCCTGACAGTGTTCGGGGTTCAGATACACTCTCCCAGTTTAAGTGTAGATTAAAAACATATCTTTTTAGCAAAGCCTACACATAACACACATCACACACATCACATCACAACCTTGTGCTCCAGAACATCTGATCACATGCACATTATCAACTTGTGCTGTTAATATCATGAACAGCAGCTACGCTAATTCCTCTCCACTGCTTCTCTTTCTCTCCCCATCCCGAGACACCCTGAGGTTCCTCCGGCTCCAGTCACGTCCCACCTCGTGATGATTACGGACCTTTAAAGAAGTAGATGCCGAACTCGCAAACATCTCGAACCATCTAGAGACGTACCAGTGCCATTTGGATCCCGCTACATGTGTGGAGTTTGACATTGGACCTCCTGGAGTGTTTAAAGGCTCTGGCATGGAGAAGCTGATGCTGGATCTGTGATGATCACAAATGCTGAGCTTATAAAACTAGGAGCTACTGACCATATAGACTGTATAAGACTGCAGAAAGAACATCACTTATAATCTTATACTCCAGTGCTCATGTTAGTTCTCACTCTCCAGTGTTCTGTATTGTTGAAAGATTTATGATCAAACTCTTGATGTCACCCAAATGAGGATGGGTTCCCCTTTTGAGTCTGGTTCCTCTCAAGGTTTCTTCCTCATAACATAAGGGAGTTTTTCCTTGCCACAGTCACCATGGCTGCTCATCAGGGACAAATTCACACCATTCACCTTCACTGTTGATTTGTGTAAAGCTGCTTTGAGACAATGTCTGTTGTGAAAAGCGCAATAGAAATAAACTTGACTTAATCAATCACTCACACTCATCAATCAATCACACTTATCAATCACTATAATCAATCACACTCTAATCAATTAATCACTCACACTCATCAATCAATCACTCACACTCATCACTCACTCACTCACACTCTCATCACTCACTCACTCACACTCTCATCACTCACTCACTCACACTCTCATCACTCACTCACTCACACTCTCATCACTCACTCACTCACACTCTCATCACTCACTCACTCACACTCTCATCACTCACTCACTCACACTCTCATCACTCACTCACTCACACTCTCATCACTCACTCACTCACACTCTCATCACTCACTCACTCACACTCTCATCACTCACTCACTCACACTCTCATCACTCACTCACTCACACTCTCATCACTCACTCACTCACACTCTCATCACTCACTCACTCACACTCTCATCACTCACTCACTCACACTCTCATCACTCACTCACTCACACTCTCATCACTCACTCACTCACACTCTCATCAATCACTCACTCACACTCTCATCAATCACTCACTCACACTCTCATCAATCACTCACTCACACTCTCATCACTCACTCACTCACACTCTCATCACTCACTCACTCACACTCTCATCACTCACTCACTCACACTCTCATCACTCACTCACTCACACTCTCATCACTCACTCACTCACACTCTCATCACTCACTCACTCACACTCTCATCACTCACTCACTCACACTCTCATCACTCACTCACTCACACTCTCATCACTCACTCACTCACACTCTCATCACTCACTCACTCACACTCTCATCACTCACTCACTCACACTCTCATCACTCACTCACTCACACTCTCATCACTCACTCACTCACACTCTCATCACTCACTCACTCACACTCTCATCACTCACTCACTCACACTCTCATCACTCACTCACTCACACTCTCATCACTCACTCACTCACACTCTCATCACTCACTCACTCACACTCTCATCACTCACTCACTCACACTCATCACTCACTCACTCACACTCTCATCACTCACTCACTCACACTCTCATCACTCACTCACTCACACTCTCATCACTCACTCACTCACACCCTCATCACTCACTCACTCACACCCTCATCACTCACTCACTCACACCCTCATCACTCACTCACTCACACTCTCATCACTCACTCACTCACACTCTCATCACTCACTCACTCACACTCTCATCAATCACTCACTCACACTCTCATCACTCACTCACTCACACTCTCATCACTCACTCACTCACACCCTCATCACTCACTCACTCACACCCTCATCACTCACTCACTCACACCCTCATCACTCACTCACTCACACCCTCATCACTCACTCACTCACACCCTCATCACTCACTCACTCACACCCTCATCACTCACTCACTCACACCCTCATCACTCACTCACTCACACCCTCATCACTCACTCACTCACACCCTCATCACTCACTCACTCACACCCTCATCACTCACTCACTCACACCCTCATCACTCACTCACTCACACCCTCATCACTCACTCACTCACACCCTCATCACTCACTCACTCACACCCTCATCACTCACTCACTCACACCCTCATCACTCACTCACTCACACTCTCATCACTCACTCACTCACACCCTCATCACTCACTCACTCACACCCTCATCACTCACTCACTCACACCCTCATCACTCACTCACTCACACCCTCATCACTCACTCACTCACACTCTCATCAATCACTCACTCACACTCTCATCAATCACTCACTCACACTCTCATCACTCACTCACTCACACTCTCATCAATCACTCACTCACACTCTCATCAATCACTCACTCACACTCTCATCACTCACTCACTCACACTCTCATCAATCACTCACTCACACTCTCATCACTCACTCACTCACACTCTCATCACTCACTCACTCACACTCTCATCACTCACTCACTCACACTCTCATCACTCACTCACTCACACTCTCATCACTCACTCACTCACACTCTCATCACTCACTCACTCACACTCTCATCACTCACACTCTAATCACTCAATCACACTCAGCAATAAATAATACACAATGTTATTTATTAATTGTGCTTAAATACTAATTTAATGATTTAGAAATGGACATTCAGGCGTCTACTGTCGGGTTTATCTTCATCAGCATAATAATAATAATAATAATGAGTAGAAGAAGAAACGTAAAACAATTAAATAAAGAAAAAAACAAATGTAGTGTTATATTACACACTGATCATTTAGGGGTAAAATTAAACTCTCAGTCAGTTCACGTTTATTGAAAGGTCAATAAAATTTGTTGATAAAATAAATGTAGGAAGAAAATCAGAATTATTAGTAAATAAGTAAATTAAACTCTAATTCTGCAGATGATATATGAAATAAATAAACTACAGTAATGATCTCATTATAACTAATATTTTAATGAATAAATAGAAAGAAAGAAATGTGTAAAAAAAAAAAAAAAACGAGTCGTACCTGCAGAACTGATGGTCACAGCGGGTCGAGACGGGTTCACTCATCAGGTCCAAGCTGTCAGACACAAGGAGAACATGCAATAAAACACAAGCAGAACCTCAGGTTTCCCCAGGGGTTCAACTCCACCCACCCACCCACAGACACACACACACACACACACACACACACACACACACACACACACACCACTATAGACTCACCATATGGGACACTGCAGGTTCTCCCAGATCACAGCGATGCCTCTCTTCACGTCCTCTGCCTTCACCGCACACATCGTCACGTCTAAGACACGTTACATGTGGCACGTTACTAACGTGTAAGAAATGCAGTAGTAGTACACACCTGTACACAACCATACACCACTCTATACACACCTGTAAACCACCTTACACACCTGTACACCACTCTATACACACCTGTACACCAATATACACACCTGTACACCACCATACACCACTCTATACACACCTGTACACCAATATACACACCTGTACACCACCATACACCACTCTATACACACCTGTACACCACCATACACCACTCTATACACACCTGTACACCACTATATACACACCTGTACACCACTCTATACACACCTGTACACCACCATACACCACTCTATACACACCTGTACACCACCATACACCACTCTATACACACCTGTACACCACCATACACCACTCTATACACACCTGTACACCACCATACACCACTCTATACACACCTGTACACCACCATACACCACTCTATACACACCTGTACACCACTCTATACACACCTGTACACCACTCTATACACACCTGTACACCACTCTATACACCACTCTATACACACCTGTACACCACCATACACCACTCTATACACACCTGTACACCACCATACACCACTCTATACACACCTGTACACAACCATACACCACTCTATACACACCTGTACACCACCATACACCACTCTATACACACCTGTACACAACCATACACCACTCTATACACACCTGTACACCACCTTACACACCTGTACACCACGCTATACACACCTGTACACCACTTTATACACACCTGTACACCACTCTATACACACCTGTACACCACCATACACCACTCTATACACACCTGTACACCACCATACACCACTCTATACACACCTGTACACAACCATACACCACTCTATACACACCTGTACACCACCATACACCACTCTATACACACCTGTACACAACCATACACCACTCTATACACACCTGTAAACCACCTTACACACCTGTACACCACTCTATACACACCTGTACACCACTCTATACACACCTGTACACCACCATACACCACTCTATACACACCTGTACACCACCATACACCACTCTATACACACCTGTACACCACCATACACCACTCTATACACACCTGTACACCACTCTATACACACCTGTAAACCACTCTATACACACCTGTACACCACCATACAACACTCTATACACACCTGTACACCACCTTACACCACTCTATACACACCTGTACACCACCATACACCACTCTATACACACCTGTACACCACTCTATACACACCTGTACACCACCATACACCACTCTATACACACCTGTACACCACCATACACCACTCTATACACACCTGTACACCACCATACACCACTCTATACACACCTGTACACCACCATACACCACTCTATACACACCTGTACACCACCATACACCACTCTATACACACCTGTACACCACCTTACACCACCATACACACCTGTACACCACCTTACACCACTCTATACACACCTGTACACCACCATACACACCTGTACACCACTCTATACACACCTGTACACCACCTGTACACCACTCTATACACACCTGTACACCACTCTATACACACCTGTACACCACTCTATACACACCTGTACACCACTCTATACACACCTGTACACCACTCTATACACACCTGTACACCACTCTATACACACCTGTACACCACTCTATACACACCTGTACACCACTCTATACACACCTGTACACCACTCTATACACACCTGTACACCACTCTATACACACCTGTACACCACTCTATACACACCTGTACACCACTCTATACACACCTGTACACCACTCTATACACACCTGTACACCACTCTATACACCACTCTATACACACCTGTACACCACCAAACACCACTCTATACACACCTGTACACCACCAAACACCACTCTATACACACCTGTACACCACCATACACCACTCTATACACACCTGTACACCACCATACACACCTGTACACCACCATACACACCTGTACACCACCATACACCACTCTATACACACCTGTACACCACTCTATACACCACTCTATACACACCTGTACACCACCATACACACCTGTACACCACCTTACACCACTCTATACACACCTGTACACCACCATACACACCTGTACACCACTCTATACACACCTGTACACCACCTGTACACCACTCTATACACACCTGTACACCACTCTATACACACCTGTACACCACTCTATACACACCTGTACACCACTCTATACACACCTGTACACCACTCTATACACACCTGTACACCACTCTATACACACCTGTACACCACTCTATACACACCTGTACACCACTCTATGCACACCTGTAAACCACTCTATACACACCTGTACACCACTCTATACACACCTGTACACCACTCTATACACACCTGTACAACACTCTATACACACCTGTACACCACTCTATACACACCTGTACACCACTCTATACACACCTGTACACCACTCTATACACACCTGTACACCACTCTATACACCACTCTATACACACCTGTACACCACCAAACACCACTCTATACACACCTGTACACCACCAAACACCACTCTATACACACCTGTACACCACCATACACACCTGTACACCACCATACACCACTCTATACACACCTGTACACCACTCTATACACCACTCTATACACACCTGTACACCACTCTACACACCTGTACATCACCATACACCACTCTATACACACCTGTACACCACCATACACCACTCTATACACACCTGTACACCACTCTATACACCACTCTATACACACCTGTACACCACTCTACACACCTGTACATCACCATACACCACTCTATACACACCTGTACACCACCATACACCACTCTATACACACCTGTACACCACTCTATACACACCTGTACACCACTCTATACACACCTGTACATCACCATACACCACTCTATACACACCTGTACACCACTCTATACACACCTGTACATCACCATACACCACTCTATACACACCTGTACACCACTCTATACACACCTGTACACCACTATATACACACCTGTACACCACTATATACACACCTGTACACCACCTTACACCACTCTATACACACCTGTACACCACTCTATACACACCTGTACACCACTCTATACACACCTGTACACCACCATACACCACTCTATACACACCTGTACACCACCATACACCACTCTATACACACCTGTACACCACTCTATACACACCTGTACACCACTCTATACACACCTGTACACCACTCTATACACACCTGTACACCACTATATACACACCTGTACACCACTATATACACACCTGTACACCACCATACACCACTCTATACACACCTGTACACCACCATACACCACTCTATACACACCTGTACACCACTCTATACACACCTGTACACCACTCTATACACACCTGTACATCACCATACACCACTCTATACACACCTGTACACCACTCTATACACACCTGTACATCACCATACACCACTCTATACACACCTGTACACCACTATATACACACCTGTACACCACTATATACACACCTGTACACCACCTTACACCACTCTATACACACCTGTACACCACTCTATACACACCTGTACACCACTCTATACACACCTGTACACCACCATACACCACTCTATACACACCTGTACACCACCATACACCACTCTATACACACCTGTACACCACTCTATACACACCTGTACACCACTCTATACACACCTGTACACCACTCTATACACACCTGTACACCACTCTATACACACCTGTACACCACTCTATACACACCTGTACACCACTATATACACACCTGTACACCACCATACACCACTCTATACACACCTGTACACCACCTTACACCACTCTATACACACCTGTACACCACTCTATACACACCTGTACACCACTCTATACACACCTGTACACCACTCTATACACACCTGTACACCACTCTATACACCACTCTATACACACCTGTACACCACCATACACCACTCTATACACACCTGTACACCACCATACACCACTATATACACACCTGTAAGCCACTATATACACACCTGTACACCACCTTACACCACTCTATACACACCTGTACACCACTCTATACACACCTGTACACCACTCTATACACACCTGTACACCACCATACACCACTCTATACACACCTGTACACCACTCTATACACCACTCTATACACACCTGTACACCACTCTATACACCACTCTATACACACCTGTACACCACCATACACCACTCTATACACACCTGTACACCACTCTATACACCACTCTATACACACCTGTACACCACTCTATACACCACTCTATACACACCTGTACACCACTCTATACACCACTCTATACACACCTGTACACCACTCTATACACACCTGTACATCACCATACACCACTCTATACACACCTGTACACCACTCTATACACACCTGTACACCACTCTATACACACCTGTACACCACTCTATACACACCTGTACATCACCATACACCACTCTATACACACCTGTACACCACTATATTCACACCTGTACACCACTATATACACACCTGTACACCACCTGTACACCACTCTATACACACCTGTACACCACTCTATACACACCTGTACACCACTCTATACACACCTGTACATCACCATACACCACTCTATACACACCTGTACACCACCATACACCACTCTATACACACCTGTACACCACTCTATACACACCTGTACACCACTATATACACACCTGTACACCACTATATACACACCTGTACACCACTATATACACACCTGTACACCACTATATACACACCTGTACACCACCATACACCACTCTATACACACCTGTACACCACTCTATACACACCTGTACACCACTCTATACACACCTGTACACCACTCTATACACACCTGTACACCACCATACACCACTCTATACACACCTGTACACCACCATACACCACTATATACACACCTGTACACCACTATATACACACCTGTACACCACCTTACACCACTCTATACACACCTGTACACCACTCTATACACACCTGTACACCACTCTATACACACCTGTACACCACTCTATACACACCTGTACACCACCATACACCACTCTATACGCACCTGTACACCACTCTATACACACCTGTACACCACCATACACCACTCTATACACACCTGTACACCACCATACACCACTCTATACACACCTGTACACCACTCTATACACACCTGTACACCACTCTATACACACCTGTACACCACTCTATACACACCTGTACATCACCATACACCACTCTATACACACCTGTACACCACTATATACACACCTGTACACCACTATATACACACCTGTACACCACCTTACACCACTCTATACACACCTGTACACCACTCTATACACACCTGTACACCACTCTATACACACCTGTACACCACCATACACCACTCTATACACACCTGTACATCACCATACACCACTCTATACACACCTGTACACCACCATACACCACTCTATACACACCTGTACACCACTATATACACACCTGTACACCACTATATACACACCTGTACACCACTCTATACACACCTGTACACCACCATACACCACTCTATACACACCTGTACACCACCTGTACACCACTCTATACACACCTGTACACCACTCTATACACACCTGTACACCACTCTATACACACCTGTACACCACTCTATACACACCTGTACACCACTCTATACACACCTGTACACCACTCTATACACACCTGTACACCACCATACACCACTCTATACACACCTGTACACCACCATACACCACTCTATACACACCTGTACACCACCATACACCACTCTATACACACCTGTACACCACTCTATACACACCTGTACACCACCATACACCACTCTATACACACCTGTACACCACCATACACCACTCTATACACACCTGTACACCACTCTATACACACCTGTACACCACTCTATACACACCTGTACACCACTCTATACACACCTGTACACCACCTTACACCACTCTATACACACCTGTACACCACTCTATACACACCTGTACACCACCATACACCACTCTATACACACCTGTACATCACCATACACCACTCTATACACACCTGTACACCACCATACACCACTCTATACACACCTGTACACCACTATATACACACCTGTACACCACTATATACACACCTGTACACCACTATATACACACCTGTACACCACTATATACACACCTGTACACCACCATACACCACTCTATACACACCTGTACACCACCTTACACCACTCTATACACACCTGTACACCACCATACACCACTATATACACACCTGTACACCACTATATACACACCTGTACACCACTATATACACACCTGTACACCACTATATACACACCTGTACACCACCATACACCACTCTATACACACCTGTACACCACCTTACACCACTCTATACACACCTGTACACCACTCTATACACACCTGTACACCACCATACACCACTCTATACACACCTGTACACCACCATACACCACTCTATACACACCTGTACACCACCATACACACCTGTACACCGGTCTATACACACCTTTACACCACCATACACCACTCTATACACACCTGTACACCACTCTATACACACCTGCACTTATAAAGCACTAAATGGTTTGGCTCCCATGTATCTATCCAGTCTTTTAACACGCTACAATCCGTCACGCTCCCTGAGATCTCAAAACTCTGGGCTTCTAGTAGTTCCTAGAATAGCAAAGTCCACTAAAGGCGGTAGAGCATTTTCACATTTAGCTCCTAAACTCTGGAATAGTCTTCCTGACAGTGTTCGGGGTTCAGATACACTCTCCCAGTTTAAGTGTAGATTAAAAACATATCTTTTTAGCAAAGCCTACACATAACACACATCACACACATCACATCACAACCTTGTGCTCCAGAATATATGATCACATGCACATTATCAACTTGTGCTGTTAATATCATGAACAGCAGCTACGCTAATTCCTCTCCACTGCTTCTCTTTCTCTCCCCATCCCGAGGCATCCTGAGGTTTGGCCAGCTCCAGTCACGTCCCACCTCGTGAAGATTATGGACCTATGGATGATCATGGAGAAGTAGATGCCGAGTGTTTAAAGGCCCTGGCATGGAGAAGCTGATGCTGGATCTATGATGATCACAAATTGTTCTGTATTGTTGAAAGATTTATGACCAAACTCTTGATGTCACCCATATGAGGATGGGTTCCCCTTTGAGTCTGGTTCCTCTCAAGGTTTCTTCCTCATATCATCTAAGGGAGTTTTTCCTTGCCACTGTCGCCACGGCTGCTCATCAGGGACAAACGCACACCATTCACCTTCACTGTTGTTTTCTGTAAAGCTGCTTTGAGACAATGTCTGTTGTGAAAAGCGCTATACAAATAAACTTGACTTGACTTGACTTGCACACCAGTCGATACACACCTGTACACCAGTCTATACACCACTCTATACACACCTGTACACCACCATACACCACTCTATACACACCTGTACACCACTTTATACACCACTATACACCAGTCTATACACACCTGTACACCACCATACACCACTCTATACACACCTGTACACCACTCTATACACACCTGTACACCACCATACACCACTCTATACACACCTGTACACCACTCTATACACACCTGTACACCACCATACACCACTCTATACACACCTGTACACCACTCTATACACACCTGTACACCACCATACACCACTCTATACACACCTGTACACCACTTTATACACCAGTCTATACACACCTGTACACCACCATACACCACTCTATACACACCTGTACACCACTCTATACACACCTGTACACCACCATACACCACTCTATACACACCTGTACACCACTCTATACACACCTGTACACCACCATACACCACTCTATACACACCTGTACACCACTTTATACACCACTCTATACACACCTGTACACCACTCTATACACACCTGTACACCACTCTATACACACCTGTACACCACTCTATACACACCTGTACACCACCATACACCACTCTATACACACCTGTACACCACTCTATACACACCTGTACACCACTCTATACACACCTGTACACCACTCTATACACACCTGTACACCACTCTATACACCACTCTATACACACCTCTATACACACCTTTATACACACCTTTATACACCACTCTATACACCACTCTATACACCACTCTATACACCACTCTATACACCACTCTATACACCACTCTATACACCACTCTATACACCACTCTATACACCACTCTATACACCACTCTATACACCACTCTGTACACCACCATACACCACTCTATACACACCTGTACACCACTTTATACACCACTATACACCAGTCTATACACACCTGTACACCACCATACACCACTCTATACACACCTGTACACCACTCTATACACACCTGTACACCACCATACACTACTCTATACACACCTGTACACCACTCTATACACACCTGTACACCACCATACACCACTCTATACACACCTGTACACCACTCTATACACACCTGTACACCACCATACACCACTCTATACACACCTGTACACCACTTTATACACCAGTCTATACACACCTGTACACCACCATACACCACTCTATACACACCTGTACACCACTCTATACACACCTGTACACCACTCTATACACACCTGTACACCACCATACACCACTCTATACACACCTGTACACCACTCTATACACACCTGTACACCACTCTATACACACCTGTACACCACTCTATACACACCTGTACACCACTCTATACACACCTGTACACCACTCTATACACACCTGTACACCACTCTATACACACCTGTACACCACTCTATACACACCTGTACACCACTCTATACACCACTCTATACACACCTCTATACACACCTTTATACACACCTTTATACACCACTCTATACACCACTCTATACACCACTCTATACACCACTCTATACACCACTCTATACACCACTCTATACACACCTCTATACACACCTCTATACACACCTCTATACACACCTCTATACACACCTCTATACACACCTCTATACACACCTGTACACCACTCTATACACACCTGTACACCACTCTATACACACCTGTACACCACTCTATACACACCTGTACACCACTCTATACACACCTGTACACCACTCTATACACACCTGTACACCACTCTATACACACCTGTACACCACTCTATACACACCTGTACACCACTCTATACACACCTGTACACCACTCTATACACACCTGTACACCACTCTATACACACCTGTACACCACTCTATACACACCTGTACACCACTCTATACACCACTCTATACACACCTGTACACCACTCTATACACCACTCTATACACACCTGTACACCACTCTATACACCACTCTATACACACCTGTACACTACTCTATACACCACTCTATACACACCTGTACACTACTCTATACACCACTCTATACACACCTGTACACTACTCTGTACACCACTCTATACACACCTGTACACTACTCTGTACACCACTCTATACACACCTGTACACCACTCTGTACACCACTCTATACACCACTCTATACACACCTGTACACCACTCTATACACCACTCTATACACCACTCTATACACACCTGTACACCACTCTATACACACCTGTACACCACTCTATACACCACTCTATACACACCTGTACACCACTCTATACACACCTGTACACTACTCTATACACACCTGTACACCACTCTATACACACCTGTACACCACTCTATACACACCTGTACACTACTCTATACACACCTGTACACTACTCTATACACACCTGTACACCACTCTATACACACCTGTACACCACTATATACACCACTCTATACA
This sequence comes from Silurus aristotelis, assembly GCF_946808225.1. NCBI lineage: Eukaryota > Metazoa > Chordata > Actinopteri > Siluriformes > Siluridae > Silurus > Silurus aristotelis. Next base: position 30,106,906 of record NC_139585.1, read on the forward strand.
CACCTGTACACCACTCTATACACACCTGTACCCCACTCTATACACACCTGTACACTACTCTATACACCACTCTATACACCACTCTATACACACCTGTACACCACTCTATACACCACTCTATACACCACTCTATACACCACTCTATACACCACTCTATACACACCTGTACACTACTCTATACACTACTCTATACACACCTGTACACCACTCTATACACTAACATTCAGCAAATCTGCTCAAATAATCAGGTATTAGTTAAAACCGTATCCTAAACGCAGCACTGCTCCCTACATAAACACACTACCTGTGTTAACAGTGGCAGCGCTCTGTGCCCTACTTAGTGCACTAGTCATCAACTACGTATCCGTTTTTGAAACAGCCCACACAGTTTCCCACAGTTGGTTTACCACAGGTCAGTGTTTTACCCGAGGTGTCCTGAGCAGCGATCATCCCCTGCAGTTTATCTCCTGCTAAACGACAATATCGTACTGTAATAATAAAAAAAAAAGGATAAAAAAAAACTGAAAACGACTCGAGGTCGCGTAGCCGCTAACAGCTAACAGCAAACAACCGGAAACCTTCGTGTTTGTGTTTTCCCGCTACTCTGTCTGTCACGTGACCGGCTAAGGCGCGTTGCGCTTCTTACTAACACGATTTTATTATTTTTTTTTACCGTGATTTTTTTCCGAGAAAATATAAATAACAAAAACTATTGATCTTAATAAAATATATATTACATATATACATATATTAAAATACAAGGCAATTTTGATCGACACCATTTGCGTCACTTCCGCTTTAAAACACGACACCCGGAAGTTTGTATGGTAAGATGTAAACTTAGCTGTTCCAAGCATTATAGCCAGGTGGATATTAAGGAGAATAATAGGTGGATTATTTTGGAGAATTAACTTACTTTATTTTTTTTAATCAGCGTTTATTAATAGACTAGTTTGTATACGATGGTTTAATTCTGTCCGAATCGGCTAATCCGAGCGTACTTGCTCAGGAAGCCGTGTCTCATTCGGCGTGCTCGTGGGCGTCAAGTGCACTAATGTAGGCCGTAAAGTTTAGGGAATTCAGCGCTCTTGTAAGTGCACCTAGAAAGGGATCTAGGGGCGGTTTGAGATTCAGCCTGACTGTTAACGCGCCTAATGTAAACATTTGATTTTCTGAGATATTAGAAGCTAAACTCGGTGTGTTTATTAATGATCAAATAAAGTGTGTAAATGATGTGATGGTCTGCTTGTTGTTTAAGTGTAGTATGAAGGTGTAATGAGTGGATTGAAGTGTGTATTTGTGTAATAAAACATTTGATCTTCTCAGGACCATGGAGGGCTCGAAGTCGTCCAGCACCACCATGCACGTGAGCTTCGTGTGTCAGCGCTGCAACCAGCCTCTCAAACTCGACACCAGCTTCAACGTCCTGGACCGACTTACCTTCCAGGAGCTCATCGGTACGTCCTAGATCTCCATCCCGACAGCAGAACACTCGCCGTGGAGCTTCTGATGGGTCAGGAGGTGTTGAGGAGTTGTGTCTGATGGTGTTAGAGGTCATAACGTTATTGTTCTGTTCCAGCTCCTCTCGTCACCGTGACTCCGAGCAAGCAGGCAGAAACTGGAGACACAGAAGGTCCACCTGAGGTCTGCAGGTTTGCTTTTAAACCCCCATACACATCTCCTGATTTCCAGATTAATCGATTTTTTTTGGATTTTTTGCAGGAGACGTTTGCGGAGAGCAAGCAGGACGGCGTCTCACGGAAGTTCATCCCTCCTGCCAGGTAGAGCTCAATTTTCTGGTAGTCTTGAGATACCGATCGTGACTTGCTCATGTCACTGAGGTAGAATTTTTGCCCCTCGCTGTAGGATGATGTCCACAGAAAGCGCTAACAGCTTCACGCTAATCGGCGAGGCTTCGGATGGAGGAACCATGGAGAACCTGAGCCGCAGGTTGAAGGTGAGATTTGAGAACGATGAGGTTGTGGAGCGTGTCTCTGTAGGATGTGGTTCAAGCTGCTCTCTCCTCTGTCGCAGGTGACCAGCGATCTGTTCGACATCATGTCTGGTCAGAGCGACGTGGACCACCCGCTGTGTGAGGAGTGTACAGACACGCTGCTCGATCACCTGGACACACAGCTCAACATCACCGAGAACGAGTGTCAGAACTACAAGTGAGTGCATTCGGAGAAACAGCCAGCAGGGGGTGTGATGGAGCTCCACCTCCATGCTGTCTACCAGTACTCAGTGGAAAGACCTGAAGGGGTCAGAAACACCTCTGACTGATAGCTGTGTTTAACAGTGTGACTGACGTGTGTGTGTGTGTGTGTGTGTGTGTGTGTGTGAGAGAGAGAGAGAGAAAGGTGTGCTAGATTGAGGTGTAGTTGATTGACAGAAGTGTTTGATTGACAGGAAGTGTCTGGAGTTGCTGTCTCAGCTGCAGGAGGAAGATGAGGACACACTGCTGAAGGAGCTGCAGCAGCTCAGGCAGGAGGAGGAGACGCTCATTCAGGATCTGGAGGCCATCGAGCTGCAACGGGAATCCGTCGCCATGGAGATCAGCGAGGCCCGGCACCAAGCTCAGCGGCTGGACACGGAGGAGCTGCAGTGAGTTACCGTGGAGGAACATTTGATGTCCATGTCTCTCGGGGTTCTGTCCCAGTTTTTCTCGGTGTGTTCTGTCCGCGTCTCACTCTGGGTCCTGTCCCCGTCTCTCTCAGGTATCAGAAGGAGTATTGTGAGTTTAAACGGCAGCAGTTGGAGCTGGATGATGAGCTGAAGAGTGTTGATAATCAGATGCGTTACTGCCAGGCTCAGCTGGACCGCCTGAAGAAAACCAACGTCTTCAACGCCACCTTTCACATCTGGTACCTTTTTTATTCGTGTGTGTGTGTGTGTGTGTGTGTAGTGGTTAAGGGGGGAAATGGGGATCAGGTGGGTGATTATATTGACCTTTTATTACCCTCTTTCTCGCTGTCTGTTTTCTGTCTCTGTCCTCATCTCAGGCACAGCGGGCAGTTCGGGACGATAAATAATTTCCGTCTGGGGCGATTACCCAGCGTACCTGTGGAGTGGAACGAGATTAACGCTGCGTGGGGTCAGACTGTGCTGCTGCTCCACGCTCTCGCTAACAAGATGGGCCTTCGCTTCCAGAGGTTCCTCATCTCCTCTACTCACATCCATACACCACACACCAGCACCAGGCTGAGAACATGATCAGACTCCGGTGTACCTGAGACCTGACTCTCACCCGTGTGTGTGTGTGTGTGTGTGTGTGTATAACAGATATCGCCTCGTTCCCTACGGAAACCACTCGTACCTGGAGTCTCTCACAGACAAGTCGAAGGTAAGCTCTGGGCCGTGGTGAGGGCGTGAGCGGAGCGCTGTGATTGGCTGAGATTTGGGTTTCTCACCTCTCGGTGTTGCAGGAGCTGCCGCTGTACTGTTCTGGAGGACTTCGCTTCTTCTGGGATAACAAGTTCGACCATGCGATGGTGGCGTTTTTAGACTGCGTGCAGCAGTTCAAAGAGGAAGTGGAGAAAGGCGACACGGGATTCTGCCTTCCGTACAGGTGAAGTCACAAAACATCTGCCTGAAATTCAGCTCTTCATGACTCTGTGAAAGCTCCATCTCGCATCGTTCCAGAAATCATCTCCGACCTGCACCTGTAAAGGGTCCAGGAGCAGCACTGCAAAAACTTTCCACAAACCTTCTATAGGAACATAGAAATCTGGGGAATTTTAGAAACATTCCAATTTGGGAATTTATGGGAATGAATTTGAATCTTGAGTGTCAAAAATATGTATGTATGTAATCTTCATCTGAAAAGGTCATGTGACGGAGAGATGCACAGTGCACATAGGGGGCGTGGCCCCAGTGACCGGCAATTCGACTAAAATCGCATTTGATCTGGTCGTTTTAACTGAAATGATCCTCTGACTAAATTCAAGTTCCCTGTTTATTCCTGTTGAAAATTCCTGTTAAGAATTCCTGAAATTTCGCAGGATTATCCTGATCCTGGGACCTCCGAGCTTCTGTGACTGTAGCTTTATTTTCTGCAAATTAACCGAACTGCGCTGTAGCATCGTGTTTGTTTGAAAGGTTCGACACTCGGGCCGTTTTCACTGTGATTAATTTGTTTTTGTCTCCTTGGATACAGAATGGACGTGGACAAGGGGAAGATCGAGGACACGGGCGGCAGCGGAGGATCCTACTCCATTAAAACGCAGTTTAACTCTGAGGAGCAGTGGACCAAAGCGCTGAAGTTCATGCTCACCAACCTGAAATGGGGCCTGGCCTGGGTCTCGTCTCAATTCTACAACCGCTAACGGAGAGAGGGAGAACCGGGCTCGTTAGATCTTTCTCTGAACCCTGTTGTAGCGAACGTGTCGGTGAAATGACGAGAAGAAGCTTAACGAGGTCTCGGCTTTTACTGTTTGTTGATTGTGATCACTTCCACGTCCAGCAGAAGTACAGAAGAACCGTATGGATGGAGATCCTCACGCTCACGACCTTCTCAAAGATGATTATTCATATATTTTTACAACACTCTTTATTAAAGATCTGCACGTGTCCCGTTTAAAGCGGTTCTCTAAATCCGTAACGTGTGTCCTAAATGTTTGAGCTTTCTGATGGGTCTTAACTTTCAGACCCTCACAGTAGTGTTTCTACTCAACAGGTGTTTGTTGAATACTGTGTTGTATTAGGATTAAAGAATAATCATGGAGGCATTATAGCCACTTTAGCACCGCGCTGTGTCACTGTCGGGTTCTGAGCATGCGGATCAGAACCTCGCTGTAACTCCGATTGGATGCGGTGTAGAAGATGCTGAAGTTCTGTAATTAGGTAATTAAGCAGGCATGTTCCAGCTGCAACGTCCTCCAGATGTGTAAATGTGAAGCTTGTTGCTCAGAAAACAGTGAAATAAAATACCACCAGAAGCTTCTTCTGTTTTCTCACTGCAATTTCTATTTGTTTTGTTTTTTTATCGTGCCCAAACAAAATATGAGTCCTTACGAGCTGTTTCCCATGTGATCTCCGATGCTGATCAGGGTGGAATCCCTTCTACACCTCCACCAACATCTTCAGCCTCCACAAAAAGTCACCTAGAAGCAGAGAAATCCACATGTAGATCCAGAACACTTCAGACATGACCGTGATGAGGAACATCTCCCGAGTGAGGAAGAACCATTGATTCTTTGAGACAACCAGAGCTTATACATTATAATATACTGGTTTTGAAGATGAACAGAACTCGTCCTACAGAGGTTTAGAACCAGGTGTTCTGTGACCTGTGTGGCTGCAGGGCTTCAAGAAGGTCTAGGTGTAAAACTAGCATGGGTGTGAAAATAGAACGTTTTACCAGTCCATCATCTGTCCAGGAAGCTGATAGATGATGGACTGGTGAGATGTTCTATTTTCCTCGAATACCAGGGTTTGGTGATATTTGAGGAACATAGCATGTCCTTCAGATAACGTCTGTTTAGTGGATGTCTGTCGACTGTCTTTGCTGAAAAGAATAAAACTTTAGTAGATGTAACAAATCACATCAACTTAGTTCCAAAAGATCAAAGGAGATCAAACCAACTTTAGCATCTGTACTTAAATACGATTTAATGTGATTTCTCATTTTGAGGGGTACAACGTGTATTTAATCAGAAATCCATTTATTCTTAAACACATTATTTATTATGTAAGAACTCAATTATTTATCTGATCCTTTAATCAACATCTTTTTTTCTGTTTATTTCTGGTTCATGAAACACTGCCTTGTGAAATTTCACTCGTGATCACGAGGAAACAAGAAAGAAAGAAGATATTATAAGGCATGTCCACTTGGGACTTCCGTAAGGTTCCAGACAAAAACAAACAATAAAAGGAAACAATAAAACTAATAATAAAAATTATAATAATAATAATAATATTTAAAAAAAAATCGGATTCGCGAAGCAAGAAATACGGACTTTTATTATGACAGGCGGTCTCACCGAGATCTTTAAACTTCCGGGTTGGTCATATGACTCGGATTGGAAGATGGCGTCTGTGCAGTGGTGAGGAACTCTTCTGTCTTCTTCTTCTCTCCTGTATCTCTACTGTGTAAACAGTAAATCCGTGTTTGTGTGTGTTTAAAGTTGCCTCATGGAGTCCAAGATCATTTTTCTGTCGGTGTTTTTCTATAAATAAATTAAATGATAAAGGACAGAACTCCGTGTTACGAAGCTCCAGATTTTATAGGGTTTATAGTCCTGTTTCTCCAGATGTGGACTCTGTGCAGGGTTTATAGTCCTGTTTCTCCAGATGTGGACTCTGTGCAGGGTTTATAGTCCTGTTTCTCCAGATGTGGACTCTGTGCAGGGTTTATAGTCCTGTTTCTCCAGGTGTGGACTCTGTGCAGGGTTTATAGTCCTGTTTCTCCAGATGTGCACTCTGTGCAGGGTTTATAGTCCTGTTTCTCCAGATGTGCACTCTGTGCAGGGTTTATAGTCCTGTTTCTCCAGATGTGGACTCTGTGCAGGGTTTATAGTCCTGTTTCTCCAGGTGTGGACTCTGTGCAGGGTTTATAGTCCTGTTTCTCCAGATGTGCACTCTGTGCAGGGTTTATAGTCCTGTTTCTCCAGATGTGCACTCTGTGCAGGGTTTATAGTCCTGTTTCTCCAGATGTGGACTCTGTGCAGGGTTTATAGTCCTGTTTCTCCAGATGTGGACTCTGTGCAGGGTTTATAGTCCTGTTTCTCCAGATGTGGACTCTGTGCAAGGTTTATATTGCTGTTTCTCCAGATGTGGACTCTGTGCAGGGTTTATATTCCTGTTTCTCCAGATGTGGACTCTGTGCAAGGTTTATATTGCTGTTTCTCCAGATGTGGACTCTGTGCAGGGTTTATATTGCTGTTTCTCCAGATGTGGACTCTGTGCAGGGTTTATATTGCTGTTTCTCCAGATGTGGACTCTGTGCAGGGTTTATAGTGCTGTTTCTCCAGATGTGCACTCTGTGCAGGGTTTATAGTCCTGTTTCTCCAGATGTGGACTCTGTGCAAGGTTTATATTGCTGTTTCTCCAGATGTGGACTCTGTGCAGGGTTTATATTGCTGTTTCTCCAGATGTGGACTCTGTGCAGGGTTTATAGTGCTGTTTCTCCAGATGTGGACTCTGTGCAGGGTTTATAGTGCTGTTTCTCCAGATGTGCACTCTGTGCAGGGTTTATAGTCCTGGTTCTCCAGATGTGGACTCTGTGCAGGGTTTATAGTCCTGGTTCTCCAGATGTGGACGCTGTGCAGGGTTTATAGTCCTGTTTCTCCAGATGTGCACTCTGTGCAGGGTTTATAGTCCTGTTTCTCCAGATGTGCACTCTGTGCAGGGTTTATATTCCTGTTTCTCCAGATGTGGACTCTGTGCAGGGTTTATAGTCCTGTTTCTCCAGATGTGCACTCTGTGCAGGGTTTATAGTCCTGTTTCTCCAGATGTGCACTCTGTGCAGGGTTTATAGTCCTGTTTCTCCAGATGTGCACTCTGTGCAGGGTTTATAGTCCTGTTTCTCCAGATGTGCACTCTGTGCAGGGTTTATAGTCCTGTTTCTCCAGATGTGCACTCTGTGCAGGGTTTATAGTCCTGTTTCTCCAGATGTGCACTCTGTGCAGGGTTTATAGTCCTGTTTCTCCAGATGTGCACTCTGTGCAGGGTTTATAGTCCTGTTTCTCCAGATGTGGACTCTGTGCAGGGTTTATAGTCCTGTTTCTCCAGATGTGGACTTTGTGCAGGGTTTATAGTCCTGTTTCTCCAGATGTGCACTCTGTGCAGGGTTTATAGTGCTGTTTCTCCAGATGTGCACTCTGTGCAGGGTTTATAGTGCTGTTTCTCCAGATGTGGACTCTGTGCAGGGTTTATATTGCTGTTTCTCCAGATGTGGACTCTGTGCAGGGTTTATAGTCCTGTTTCTCCAGATGTGCACTCTGTGCAGGGTTTATATTGCTGTTTCTCCAGATGTGCACTCTGTGCAGGGTTTATATTTCCGTTTCTCCAGATGTGCACTCTGTGCAGGGTTTATATTCCTGTTTCTCCAGATGTGCACTCTGTGCAGGGTTTATAGTCCTGTTTCTCCAGATGTGGACTCTGTGCAGGGTTTATAGTGCTGTTTCTCCAGATGTGGACTCTGTGCAGGGTTTATAGTCCTGTTTCTCCAGATGTGGACTTTGTGCAGGGTTTATAGTCCTGTTTCTCCAGATGTGATTTTTGTGTAGGGTTTATATTCCTGTTTCTCCAAATGTTTGTTCCTTGTAGCTGTGAGTTTCTCCCTAATGAGTGATCCAGTGGTGACTGTAGGAAGGAAAAAACCCCTGAGACTTTATTAAGGAAGAAACCCGACCAGTCATTACAGTTCCATCATTATTGGGGTGCGCTGTCCGGTGATAGGTGCTGAAATGCAGAATTGTCCACTCAACCTGTGGTCCTGAACCATTGTAGCAAACTGTTGATATTAATTCCAGTCTAAATTCAGCTTCCTCCAAGTCCAAGCTCTAGAGTTCCTCAGGATCTTTAGGCTGTGGACGTGGAACCCAGAACTCCTAAAAGAGAGAGTCAGGACGTCTCTACTAAGTCTAAAGAGAAGAGCAGGAACACTGGTTCCTGATTCCTGGATCTCAGTGTTCTTCTAATCTGACTTGATCACACGCAGCAACAACGAGACACTGTTTAACCGCAGTGAAATTCCCGACTCGCTCATGAAACGTGACGTGAACGTAACCCCAAACGGATAAAACCTCCACGTGTACGTATGACGTTTTTTTAACATTTGCGTTTTCTTTCCACACGTAGGCATTCCCGCACGCGCAACTACGGCGCGGAGTCGAGGAGCTGCCGAGCGCCGGCCGTCACGGTGCAGAGCGGCGATTATCATCCGCTCAAACCCATCACGGTGAGTACGGCTCGGCGAGACGATCCGATCCGATCCGAACATCCTGATCCAGAACGTTCCAGAGAAATCTGTATTTGGGGAATTTGTTCAATTTCAGCAGATTGAAGTGAAAATGCTGCACATGTCGACTCCAGAATTGATGCAGCTGAAGACACCCAGAGTGACGTGTCCATGATGGATCAGATCCTGGACACTGTGAAAGATCACATTTTCTCAGTAGTCGTCTCTCTGTCCGATTCCCAGGTGACGGATTCCAAATCCTGCCGCAGCGCACGGAAAGGCAGCACGTCTTCATCGTCGTCTTCGTCCGGCTCCGTCATTCCTGACCCGCTGAGCTCCATGCTGGAAGGCACGGACCCTCTGTCCCTCTTCGCCGCCGCCGGCGAAACCCCGGCGCTGTCTCACAGCAGCTCCTCCGTGGTGAGACTTCAACCAAATGTTCTGGTAGAACTCACCATGATGTAAATTTGGAACTTAATGGAACAAGATGTTTCCTGCTTCCAGGAACTGGCGAGGACACGTGGGGACAAAGAAGAAGAAGTGGGCTGTGATTTTGAGCCGTGGTCTGCTAAACGGGGCGAGATCCTGGCCAGGTTCACGACGACCGAGAAGCTCTCTATAGTAAGAAGCGCAGCATGTAAAGCCTTCAGAGATGAGCTCGAAGTCAACGTGAGGTTTTTCAGCATGGTTTTTCTTTTCTCTTGCAGAATCTCTTCATGGGATCGGAGAAAAGTAAGTCATTGGTTGGGACGTCTTCTGTCCACGTCCACGTGTTTTCAGGATGCTTTTCTGTTCAATCCAGTTGCATTGCTCTGACATCTGTTATTAACGAGGCAAGAGTGTGTGTGTGTGTGTGTGTGTGTGTGTGTGTGAGAAAGGCAAAGCCACCAGCCCGAGCTCTGCAGTCTCAGAGAAAGTGCGCACTCGTCTGGAGGAGCTGGACGACCTGGAGGAAGTGAGTGCTCAGAGAAACAATCCGAGAAATATATATCATTTTTTATTACATTTACTGAGTGTGTGTGTGTGTGTGTGTGTGTGTGTGTCAGGGGTCTCAGAGGGAGCTGTTGAACCTCTCCCAGCAGGATTACGCAAACCGCATCGAGGAACTCAATCAGTCCCTGAAGGAAGCCTGGGCTTCAGACCAGAAGGTCAAAGCTCTCAAAATCGTCATTCAGGTCAGAGACGACGTGTTTTTTTTTAATTTTATTTTTTTTTATCACACACACACACACACACACACACACACACACACACAGAAATGTACGCATGCTTCTTCTCAGTGCTCCAAGCTGCTTTCGGACACGTCAGTGATCCTGTTCTACCCCAGCAAGTTCGTCCTCATCACCGACATCCTCGACACGTTCGGTAAAAACCGCACAATCGCACAACGTCTGGGATTTTGTGTATATTTAGTGTATAGTTGATTTCGGGTGTGTTTTGTCGCTGCAGGTCGTCTAGTCTACGAAAGAATCTGGTCCATGTGCTCTGATCCTGCCCCTCTTCCAGGTAACATGAGCACCCCCTGGTGGAAAAGTGTCGCCACTGCCCCTGTGGCGTAAGAGGAGTAAAACCTCGCCGATTGAAATCCTGCACTTTTTTTCTTCTTCTCTCTCCAGACTCGTTCTCAGTGGACGATGTGAACGACACGGCCAAGGAGACGTGCCTCAACTGGTTCTTCAAGATCGCCTCCATCCGAGAACTCATCCCTCGCCTGTATCCTTAATCGCCTCGTCTAATCACGGTTTAAAACGTACCACGTACGCGCTCACGTCTACGTCCTTAACGTCCGCCGCAGATACGTGGAGGCGGCCATTCTGAAGTGCAACCGCTTCGTGAGCAAATCGTGAGTCATGGCAACTTTTGTTTTCTCTTCATCTCGGTGTGTGGGTGCTGATTTGAACTTCTTCTTTGTTCTCAGAGGGATTCAGGAGACGCTGCCCCGGCTCACGGCCATGATCAGAGGGATCGGAGACCCGCTAGTGGGCGTGTACGCTCGTGCCTACCTGTGTCGGGTATGTCGCCATGGTAGCGCTCGGTAATAAACCTCAAATAAACAGCGCCTTCTAGTTCCAAAAATCAGATCAGAACTGCTGTTCTAGAGAACCACATTCATCATCACTGCGATGTAAAGCTGATCAAACCCACCTAAACTCTCACGCGCAGGTGGGCATGGAGGTGGCGCCGCACCTGAAGGACAGCCTGAACAAGAACTTCTTCGACCTCCTGGCGTCGTTCCGCCAAATCCACGGAGACAGCGTTCAGAACCAGCTGGTGATCCAGAGGGTGGAGATCCCCGTCTACCTCACGCTGTATTCTCCTGCCATCCACTGGATCCTGCAGTGTGTGGCCTACAGAGCACCTGACGTAAAACACACACACACACACACACACACACACACACACACCAGTTTAACTCCAGGTGCTGATCTTTCTGGTGGTCTCTCCCAGGTGTTGCTGACTGAAATGATGGAAAGATGCAAGAAACTCGGCAACAAGTGAGACTTTCCCTAGTTTTTCTTTTTTCACTGGAACCTTCAGCAGAAGCTCTGAATCCATGACACGTTCAAGACCTGTTTGTTTCCAAACAGCGCTCTCCTGCTCAACTCCATCATGTGGGCTTTCCGGCCCGAGTTCGTGGCCGCCAGAGCCACCGATTTTATTGGCATGATCAAGGAGTGTGACGAGGCGGGGTTTCCCAAGGTGCAGCACACACACTTCCACAGCAGCTCACGTTTACACGTTTAACACTGGCGTTTAGTGTGATGGGATTCGACCTCACGGCCTTTCGATCTCTCCGTCTCCAGCACCTGCTGTTCGGGTCTCTGGGCCGCAGCCTGGCGTGCGCTGACCCGCGCGAGAGCGAGAGGTTACCCATCCTCAACGAGGCCTGGAAGGTCATCACAAAAGTGCGCAGTCCGCAGGTACGCTCGGGGCGAGACCTCATTCCCCGCTGGGTTTTCATTTCTGTGTATTATATTTGATCGGTCACCAGCGCCACCGTGTGTTCACAGGACTACATCAACTGTGCAGAAATCTGGGTGGAGTTTACCTGCCGCCACTTCACCGTGAGTCAGTGCCGGTCGAGGGTATCTTTAACGATCTAACAACACTGTGTGTTACTATGGTAACCAGGTGGGGTTGTGTTTTTTTCTTTTTTTTAATGGTAGAAAAGAGAAGTGAATACGGTCCTGGCTGACATCATCAAACACATGACCCCTGACCGTGCATTTGAGGACGCTTATTCGCAGGTACTGACTACACAAACTACACAATTACCCCCTAAACTACAACCCAAATATGCTACAGCCACAACCTGAATCAGTCACCTGCCGCGCCCACGTCACACCCCTGTACCACAGCCGCGCCCACGTCACACCCCTGTACCACAGCCGCGCCCACGTCACACCCCTGTACCACAGCCGCGCCCACGTCACACACCCCTGTACCACAGCCGCGCCCACGTCACACACCCCTGTACCACAGCCGTGCCCACGTCACACCCCTGTACCACAGCCGCGCCCACGTCACACCCCTGTACCACAGCCGCGCCCACGTCACACCCCTGTACCACAGCCCCGCCCACGTCACACCCCTGTACCACAGCCGCGCATCGTGATGATGATGATGCTGCTGAACCTTGTCTTGCAGTTGCAGTCAGTGATAAAGAAGATCCTCACCTACTTCCACAACTTCTCCATCCTCTTCTCCATGGTGAGCTCCTTCCTCTCCATCACCTCGTTCCTCAGCAGTTATGGATACACGTGAACACTTACACGTTAGTCTCTCTCTCTCTCGCTCTCTCTCTCCAGGAGAAGTTCTTACCCTTCCTGGACATGTTCCAGAAGGACAGCGTGAGGGTAGAAGTTTGTAAATCCGTCATGGACGTCTTCATCAAGCAAGTCCACGGTTTCTTTTGAATCGGCACCTTCATGGGACGAGTTTAAGACCCGAACTGTAAAGTCACAGATTTAATTTCTTGTGTTCTGATTTCAGACATCAGCAGGAGCCGACCCGAGACCCCGTGATCCTCAACGCTCTGCTCCACGTCTGTAAGACCATGCACGACTCGGTCAAGTACGAGCTTCTTCTGAAAGGGATTAGATGATTTTTTTTTCTGGAATGTTCTGGAAGCTCTGTGTCGGAATGAAACATTGAAATATTCCAGACTGGAACAGGACCTGTTTTATGTTTGACTGTAGCTGATTACTGTATATCACCATCTCTTACTGTGTGTGTGTGTGTGTGTGTGTGTGTGTGTGTGTGTGTGTGTGTGTGTGTCTCCTCAGTGCTCTCACGGTGGACGATGAGAAACGAGCTCTCGCTCTGCTGATCAATGGCTTCATTCGGATGGTCAGTTTTTCTCTTTCAGTAGTTTAATCTCGGTTCAGTGATGAGGTTCCGTCTGTCTGCGTCTTCCGTCTGTCTGCATCCAGGTGTTGTCTCTTTGTTTTCAGATGTTGTGTCTGTGTCCAGGTTTTGTGTCTGTATCCACGTGTTGTGTGTCTCTATCCAGATGTTGTCTCTGTGTCCACAGGTTGTCTCTGTGTCCAGGTGTTATGTCTGTATCCAGATGTTGTCTCTGTGTCCAGGTGTTCTGTCTGTATCCAGATGTTGTCTCTGTGTCCAGGTGTTGTGTCTGTATCCAGATGTTGTCTCTGTATCCGCATGTTGTTGTCTGTGTGTCCAGGTGTCTTTTGGGCGGGACTTTGAGCAGCAGTTGAGTTTCTGTGTGGAAGCCCGAGCCACGTTCTGTAACTTGGAGCCGGTCCTGATTCAGCTCATTCACGTGAGTTCCTTTGACCACCGAATCGGCGTGAACACGTGGACGTATTTTTTCTAGCTCTAATGTTCACGCAGACCGTTACGTGTTCCTCAGACGGTGAACCAGTTGTCCATGGAGACGAGACGAGTGATGGGGGGGAATCACTCACGCAAGACGGCGGCGTTCGTCAGGGTCCGTGTCCCAACTGTTACACGTCACACGTGACTATCCGCTCGGGGTTTAACGTCTCTAACACGCCTCTAACACTGTTTCCTGTGGCAGGCGTGTGCAGCGTACAGCTTCATCACCATCCCGTCTCTCAGCAACATCTTCAACCGTCTCCATCTTTACCTGCTCTCAGGACAGGTGGCTCTCGCCAATCAGTGCCTTTCTCAGGGTGAGGAACCCGAACCTTTACTTCATCAGGCTGAAGAACATTCCAGTCACTGCAGCTTCTAAATCTGTATTTATACACACATCACAGGGCCAAAGGTTTGCGGACACCCGAACATCCCATTCCACATTTAAGCTCCACTCTTCAGAGAAGATGTTCCTCAAGATCTTATGGAGATACATTCAGCTAGAAAAGTGTTAGTAAAGTCAGATCTTCCACATCCTCCAACCCATGTAAAAGCAGATCTAGATGCACAGGAACATTGTCATGCTGGAACAGGTTCTGGTCTCCTGGTTCAAGTGAAGGCAAAATTTCATGCAGCATCCAAATGCGTCGGATACAATTGTGTGTCTCCAACTTTCTGTAAGAGTTTTGGAGAAGAAGCACATCTGGGTGAAGTCGGGTGTCCCAATACTTTTGGCCAGATAGCGTGTGTGTGTGTGTGTGTGTATTTAAGTGTTTCTCTCTCTCTCTCTCTCTCTCTCTCTCTCTCTCTCTTTTACAGCGGATTCATTTCTGAAGGCCGCGGTCAGTGTTCTACCTGAGGTTCCACGTGGAATCAGTGTGGAGGGGAAGCTGCGTTCCTCTGAACCTTTTCTCCTCGACTTCATCAACAACTTCCTCTCCACACTGCTGGTGGTGCCGGTAATCATCTCCATCACCTCCATCATCTCTACTGCAGGACCCTCGGATCAGTCTGGGTTAAACTGTTAATCACTGTGTGTGTGTGTGTGTGTGTGTGTGTGTGTGTGTGTGTGTGTGTGATGCAGGACCACCCTGAGCAGGGTGTGTTGTACCTGGTGAGAGGTTTGTTGAACATGGTGCAGGATTACACGTGGGAGGACAACAGTGACGCCAAAGTGCGCGTGTACATCAGCGCGTTACAGCTGCTAGCCGCCATGAGCCAGGAGAGCTACCTGTACACCATACCTAAAGGTACACACACACACACACACACACACACACACACACACCACTCCTGTAGTGGATACAAAGTCTACACACACTTCACACTGATCTCACACACACACACGTGAGTAACACACGTTTCCTCTCTCCAGTGAACAGTAACGAGACGCTGTATGGCGGCGACCCCAAGTTCGTAACCGAGATCAATCGAGTGTGTGAGACGCTGATCAGACAGGTGCTGGATTACCTGAAGACTCTGAATCAGGAGGAGGTGAAACACACACACACACACACACACACACACGCACACACTGTAACTTAACATTCCACAGACGGAATGTAGAGTTTTTATTTGAGCTCGTTATAAAGCTGAGCGCTCGTGTGTGTGTGTGTGTGTGTGTGTGTGTGTGTGTGTGTGTTAGTTACAGGGAGCACGTCGGCAGGGAAATCTCGCGTTCTCTCTCTTCATGTGTTTGTTGGCTCACGGAGATCTGCGCAACAACAAACTCAACCAACTCGCCGTTAATCTGTGGAACCTGAGCCACAAGAACGGCTGCTGTGATACACGCACCTCGGTTCATCTCACACACACACACACACTCCTCATTTAGCAATCATTTATTAAAGGTTTGGGGCAAACCTTCCTGATTCATAAGTCACTGATATACGTGTGTGTGTGTGTGTAGGTGCGCACTCTGGACCACATCAAGCAGCAGGCCCAGCGTCCTGACATGTCTCACCTCTCCGACATGCTCCTCCGGCTCTCGCTGCAGTCACGCACCTGAAGATCACCGACTCCACACACACACACACACACACCTCCATACTTTATTACTTTCTTTCTCACTTGGAAATGTTCAAGTGACACACTGGCCACACCCCCATTTAGTGCTTCTATCAATAAACACTCTCCTGCGACCTGATTGGTTGTTGTTGTTTTTTCATCACGGTGTTCTTTCTTCCCGACGTTGTTTTGAAATATTCCCGACCCGAGAGCACGTTTTACACTCCTTTATTCAAATAAATCAAACGTCCTTTTTCTTCTTCTTAACACTTCATATATCTTTATTTTACCTCTAGATTGTATTTACTTTTAATTGGTCTGAAAGAATGAATGATTTGGGTCATTTATTTATTTATCAATCTGTTGCATTAAGAGGAAAAAAACAAAACAAATAAAACATCTGCTTTAGACTGCAGAAAACAAACTTAAAAAGGTAGGGTGCAATACCGCTATGACCGACAGGGGGCAGCAGAAGTGTGTGTGTGAGACGCTGTATAAAGCGTATAAAGCGTATCGTCTGTACTGCACCACAGAACGCAAATCTTACAAGTGCGTGCATTAGAGTATTTTTTCTTGCGATCGTCACGATTTTCTCGTGATCGGTGCTTCATTTTATTTTCTCGTGATAATGAGAAAACTAAATAAATGATAATGCACGGCCTCTCTGGACTTCTGTACCACACACACACACACACACACACACCTGTAGTTTCCGCCGTTTCAGATGTAAATCTGAGGTGTGTTCTTTCTACATTATTCTAGAAGACTAAGACTGAGCGTTCCGCCGGTACACTTTAGTGTCTGAAGTTTAAAAACATCTCCACGTGCAGAAGTTCTGCACCACCACCCTGAGTTTTACACAATTATAATCCAGGTCAGATTTTAATTTCAGCCCATGATAAAGAACCACCAGACACCAGACACCAGAGCAGAGCAGACGTTAGTGTAGATGTTCAGTGAGCATGTCAGGATTAACGCCACCTGTACACTTACAGCTCCAGACCTTTTATTTCTCACTGAATGTGTTTGAGAACGAAGGAGCGAGAACAGAGCTGAGCCATGTGGAGACACTGATCAACAGGAGTGTCTCAGTGCTTGCAGAACTGAACTGCTCACACACACACACACACACCCCTGTGTGTGTTCTAATATAACAAACACTGCTGAGATGTTGTTATTATAATGTTTTAATGCTGCACTTGCACTACACACACTTGTTTGATCGTTAATCCTCAGGTGAGATCTCCCGAGCGCTGATGATACCTGAAACCCGTCTGGGTGTCGACGCGGCACCGTCTGCACGTGAAGCGGCGGCTCTCGGTCACGCGTCACGTCTTCACACCCGTGTATTTATTGTTTGTTCTCAGGGGGGAGGTGGGTGAAGGTGTGGGTGGAGGACATGGTGGAGGTGTGGGTGGTGGTGGTGGTGTAGTCACAGTCCAGGAGTTGCACCAAATCACCTCTTCTGAAAACTACAGGAGCAAAAAAAAAACCTGCAGCTACGTATTCCAGGAGACGCAGTCGAAGAAAAAAAAAGAAGTAAAGTTTGAGTTCAGTGTGGTTTTGTGAGCGAGACGGAGAGGTTGTGTTTTGGAGACGTGATGATCAGTCCAGCTCGATGGGGCTGCTGTCCTCACCAACCTCCTCACCCTCCTCTTCCTCACCAGACCCCATTAGACTGTTCAGGAGATTCCCTGAAACGTGACAACAGAGCGAAATCAACAGCAAGAACACGGGAAGAACCACACACGAGTGCTGAAAAGGCCACACCCACAAATCACAGATCACACGTGTTCACCTGGTCTACTGCCTGTGGGCGTGGCCTGGGCCACAAATACACTTTTGGATTGGTTCAAACACTCGAACATTTCAAACCAGAAAACAAATTACACATATGTAAAGTTTCTTTTTATTTAAATGTGCGAGTTTGCAACCACGTCGCTTTTATGACTAAACTAAATGTTTATGTTTGTATATGATGCAGTTTATACACATTTCCCCAAATTTCTAATGAATTCCAATAAATTCCTGGTTTTCCAGATGGAATGTTTCCAAAATTCCCCAGATGAAGTTCTCATGAAAACTTTCCAGACACTGTGTGTGTGTGTGTGTGTGTGTGTGTGTGTGTGTGTGTGTGTGAGAGAGAGATCACTCAATATATAAAGCAGGAATGTTTGGCAGCTGCACTGGTGTTTTAAAACATCAATATTAACCAGACCCCTGGAAGCTCCGCCCCTTTTTCTTTATATAATTTATAAATATATATTAGGGCTGCTGAAATTAACGTGTTAAATGCAAATTCGTTTCATTAGCGCGATTTTTATTAAAATATAAATAAATAAATCTGAAATTAAAACCTAACGCAACACTTATTTACGAGCTGCAATTTAAAAACACGTTTCGTAATGATTGTGAGGATGTACCTAGTAGGCCACCGTAGGATGAGGACTGTTTGGGTGGAACGCCGAAGAACAGCTGTCCTATTCTGTCCAGGTACTGAGGGAGAAAACAAGAGTGTTACTTTACTAACACACACACACACACACACACACACACACACACACACACACACACACGAGTCTCCCTAAACCCTCGTGTGTGTGAACGAGGCGTCACTATAGAAACCAGAACTCATTACCATATAAACCTGTGACGAATCAGCATGCAGCACAGGTGTGTGTGTGTGTGTGTGTGTGTGTGTGTGTGTACCTCATTATACATGGGGTCCCTCTTGAGCGATGGCTGATACTGTTCACATAATACTGTAAAGACTGTCAGCTTCCCACTGAGAGACAGAACACACACACACACACACACACACACACACACACACACACACACACACACACACACACACACACACACACACACATTATGAAAGCAGTCATACACAGGAACAAAAAGGTATGTAATGGGATTAGAACACACACTCGTACCCGTCCACAGCCAGGAGGAGGAACCACAGGAAGTTGAGGAGCGGCTGCATGAACGGAGGTCCTTTCTCTATAGACGGGTGTTTCTGTGTGTACGTGGTGAACACCACCGAGGCGCTCGTTTTGTTCTTTAGACACAGGAACCTGCAGACACACAGAGAGAGAGCGAACATCATCACAGTTCTCTTGTTCTTCATTAGGTTCCTCACTCGCTCAGATCAGTCAGATCTCCTCCACACAGTATCTGAGGGACGAGATCTGGACTGCGTTCTAGAGATCTACAGCTTTAAAGATCTACGAGTTAGTATTAGTGCTAATCCCAATCTGAATTTAATTCAACACTTCATTTGAATCCAGATAAAAGATAAAAGGTTCCCGTGAGGAGTTTGTGTTCTTACTGTAAGACGGCCTGAGCCACGAACATGTCGACTTCACTGCGAAAGCCTCGCGCGGCCGAGTACTCCACCAACATCTGGGCGCAGCCCTCACCGTCCGAGGAGTGCAGGAAGTGATAGCGGGACTCGCTGTAGTTTTGCTCTAAAGGGTGTAAACAGGAAGTTAGATCAGGTGAAGAGGAAGTTCATGGAGGTGTGGTGAAGAAAGGTGAAAGTTCAGCACCATACCCTTCCACAGTGTGACCGCCAGCAGCTGGTGCAGTTTGGGGTGTCCGAGCTTCCCTGAGCCGCCCGTGGACCATTTGAGCGCTCGCGAGACAAAAGCCACTCTCTCGTGAGAGTTGGGGTCCATCATGCTAAACAGCTTCACCAGTTGCTCTGAGGGAAACACGTACGTTCACATCAATCAGTCCACATTCACCACAGGCTTTTACATCCTTCCTGTGGAGATCCCACACACACATTCCTACACCGTGTGTAAAACTAATCCCTCCTAAATAGGGCTTTAAACACCTCCATATCTGCTCACTCACCCAGAATGTCCTCCTCGACCGTGGCCTCGGGCTTCTCTAGAGCCTCCAGGACGAGCATGGACAGATCCGCCGCGCTGTTTTGCTGATGAAAACACAAACACCTGCCGTGAGAGCACTGCTCCATCAGACACACTTATTACCAGATCTCATGAGGACCTTCAGATACAATCATCGACGCTTTAACACCAGGTGACGCGTCTGAGGGCTCAGTGCTCGCAGCGGTGAACTGCTCATGCTCACGTATGGCCGCTTCTGTGCGCGTTGTACATCCACGTGCCGTGAATTGTTCACGTGCCGAGACACGGTTAAATTAACCAGGTACTGGTACGGATACCTCACTGATCATGGATTTGTGAAGGAACGTTTGTGCATGTCAGAACATGGAAATCACACACACACACACTCTCATACCTGGTTATAGCTGAAGAAAAGCAGCGCTCCGTTGTACATCAGCTCTCGGGCTTCTGCGTGTTTCGACTGAGCCGTGTACCTGCAGAAAAACACACACACACACACACACACACACAAAATAATATATTATAAAACACGCAACATCTGTTCTGCAGAATCAAGAACAACAGCTGGAACCTTCACCTGATACACGTGATCACGTGTTCTAACACTTATTATTCATTAGAATGAGTTTAATGTGAAACTTTAGTTTTTTATTAATAAAATATGATTATTTTACTTATAAAGCACTCAGAACACCTCAGGGCTAGCTGAACGGCTAACACACACACACACACACACACACACACACACACACACACACACACACACACACACACACACACACACACCAACAACACCATCATCATCATCATCATCATCCCCTAATCATTTATTATTCCGCGCGTGCGTGCGTGTGTTCTCTCCTTTAGCTAAAAGCAATTCCAGCATAGACGTGTGTGATATTAAATGGCAGCGCATTAAACCAATCAGAGCGGCGGACTAGATAGGAAGGCGGGACTACGGGCCCTCGTGCAGCCAATCAGAATAATGAAACGAACGCCGCTTCATTGACAAGGAGAGAAGGATCTGGAAAAGCCGAGGCCACGGGCGGATTTCGCTGCTTTATAAGACCCGCTGTCCGTGTTCTCTTAGACACCTCACCTAAAGAATAAGGTCCGGTACATTTGATGGGCCTCATAGTAATCTCCTCTCTCCACACTGGCGCGCAGTTTCCCCTCCACACGCTGCACTCCTCCGCGGTTCCTCTTCACAGCCTCCTGCTCCGACATCATTGTTCCCCTTCGCGCTCACAGCCTACTGCCACGGAAATGACCTCTCCGAGACGCCGTAGATGTCGACACCCAATCGCATCGCAGTGCACTACCCCCTGTAGTGCACTTCATACACTGGTGTTTACGCGCTACTTAGGGGCCCTTACACGACTACTGGATTTGGGATTGAACCCAGGTGGAAGCCGAGACAAGGACATGTTTCAGATCCTGCTGATGGTCTGGGAATAAAATAATATAATAATAAAGTAAAATGATATAATAAAATTATATAATAATAAAATAAAGGTTTTAACACTGATGTTTTTTCTCCTGATTTAAAGTAAGGTTTGGGTTTAGGGATAGTACAATTAACTACAAAGTAAACCAGATACAATACAACTAAATAAATAAACTCTGACCCTGATTGGTTGAAAGGAGATGATGACCTTTCAGGTAAGGAGACGTTTATGTAAGAGTTATAAGAGTCTCCTTGCTTAAAGAGAGAAAGAGAGATGCTTGTGTCTATAGCTGCTATAATGTTAAGAACAGGAACCATCTATCTATCTATCTATCTATCTATCTATCTATCTATCTATCTATCTATCTATCTATCTATCTATCTATCTGTCTGTCTATGTCTGTCTGTCTGTCTGATTCCTGCGCCTGTGTGTTACAGTTCCCATGTTTCACCACTAGAGGGTGGAAGTGATAGACAAACAGAAGATTCTGTCCCATGACACACAGTTAAATTATTCACATATTTTTATTATTATTTAATTGATTTAATTCACTCAAATTGAATAATTGCTTTTGTTTGATCTCGGACTTTTTTTTCTTTATATTTAGGATCAACCTTGAGAAAAATATATTGAACTTATTGAAAACAAATACAAAGTAATTTTTATTAGAATTTATTAGATTAATCGTGTGGACATTGTGTGTGTGTGTGTGTGTGTGTGTGTGTGTGTGTGTGTGTGTGTGTGTGTGTGTGTGTGTGTGTGTTTGTGTAAAAAACCAACAAAGTGAATGAAGGAACCCAGACAACAACCTTCAGCAAATAAAACTATAAAAAGAGCAGTTTATGGCTGAATGATGTCACACAGCACCGAAGATCTTCACTGTGGTCGTGAACATCATCTTTATGTGGATCTGCTCAGGTGACAATTCTCCTCGGTGGGATGGGTCTGGGAACTCCAGGTCCATTTCTAGGAGATGGAGTCGTCCAGACTGCAGGCTGCACATCACCATCACCTGGACTGTTAGAGCTGCAGGAGCAAAGAGAAAACTTCAAAATCTCCAAAAAACTGTAGTGATTTGCTATTTAAGGAATGAAACACTAGGGGGCAGTACAGCAAGGGGCAAGTGATGATCCAGATATAAAACTGTGAGGTGTTCCAGGATGTGGAGGTGAAGAACGGCATGAGAGCATTAAATGGGTGCATCACACCTAACTGTGGATCATCATCTTCTACCAGGGTTGAGGAGTTTAAGATCTCAATGATGTTTGCAGAGCAAAATTGACTGAACAGATCGATAGATCTCATTACAGCTTCCATTCTGCTGCTCCGAATCACGCACACGGATAAAGTAGCACCGGAAGAACTTTGCGCATCTGTGTCGTGTCTCTAATAATGACGCTGTTGGTGTTAACTCCTGGTGGTGGCGCTGTTTCTCATTTCAACATTTTCTTCTTCAGTCCATTAAAATTCCTCTTAAGCCTGGAGTTTATTAAAATCACTGTATTCAATATATAAATTCCACCACAAACCAAACTTCTCCATGGAGCTCAGAAAGAGTGATTATAAGAGCCGTCTCACTCTGGATGAAACCAGACGTTACCATGGTTACAGGTGTTTATAGCAACGTGGTTATTTATAACAGATACAGTTGATCTGGATAGAAAGATATAGTGTATGTTTATGTACTGTGTAGATACAGTATATAATAGACACAGACAGACACACACACAGACAGACAGACACACAGACAGACACGCACACAGACAGACAGACACACACACAGACAGACAGACACACAGACAGACAGACAGACAGACAGACAGACAGACAGACAGACACACAGACAGACAGACAGACACACAGACAGACAGACAGACAGACAGACAGACAGACACACAGACAGACAGACACACAGACAGACAGACACACAGAAATAGATACAGACAGACAGACAGACAGACAGACAGACAGACAGACACATGTACTGTATGTGTATAGATTACCTTGTCTGAGCTCCAGGAGGAGAAGATGGATACTGAAACAGAAACATCAAACAGCTCATCATTACAGCTGCAGAGACAGAGTTATTATCTGTATACAAACACAACATCATCCCACTGTATAAAGCAGACAATACACATCAATGCTGTACTGGTTCTCCTGGTTCTCCTGGTTCTCCTGGTTCTTCTGGTTCTTCTGGTTCTTTTGGTTCTCCTGGTTCTGCTGGTTCTTCTCTGCTGGTGTTCTGAACCTGTTACAAAAATCTGATCCTGATTCTGCAGGATGTGTGTTTATAGCAAGACTCATAGTGCAGGGTTAGAGATATCCGAGATGGTGCAGGGTTAGAGATATCCGAGATGGTGCAGGGTTAAAGGTATCCGAGATGGTGCAGGGTTAGAGATATCCGAGATGGTGCAGGGTTAGAGATATCCGAGATGGTGCAGGGTTAGAGATATCCGAGATGGTGCAGGGTTAGAGATATCCGAGATGGTGCAGGGTTAAAGGTATCCGAGATGGTGCAGGGTTAAAGGTATCCGAGATGGTGCAGGGTTAGAGATATCCGAGATGGTGCAGGGTTAGAGATATCCGAGATGGTGCAGGGTTAGAGATATCCGAGATGGTGCAGGGTTAGAGATATCTGAGATGGTGCAGGGTTGAAGATATCTGAGATGGTGCAGGGTTAGAGATATCCGAGATGGTGCAGGGTTAGAGATATCTGAGATGGTGCAGGGTTAGAGATATCTGAGATGGTGCAGGGTTAGAGATATCTGAGATGGTGCAGGGTTAGAGATATCTGAGATGGTGCAGGGTTAGAGATATCCGAGATGGTGCAGGGTTAGAGATATCTGAGATGGTGCAGGGTTGAAGATATCTGAGATGGTGCAGGGTTGAAGATATCTGAGATGGTGCAGGGTTGAAGATATCTGAGATGGTGCAGGGTTGAAGATATCTGAGATGGTGCTGGTTTAAAGACAGCCAGAGATAAAAGCTACTTCTAAACAAGTAGCTACATAACGAATACCTGTGGATATGTAGAAGGAGTCTGAATGGGAGCTGGAGGACGTGCTGGAGGACCTGCTGGTGTTGGTCCCGGTGCTGGTCGTGATGCTGGCTGGTTCCTCTGAACATTCGCTTGATTTGTCCTGTGAAGTGATTTAACTTATTTCACTCACAAATATAAAAGACTGTTGAAATTACAGATGCCGACACACACGTGGCCTCAGGAAACAAATAAATAAACGATCTTCTCACGTTACACCGCATGACTTTTAAAAAAATCTCAAAATCGTCTTCATCATTAAAGCTCACACACTCCACATGATCTTTTCATCAGATTTTTTTACTGTAATAAAAAACTCTGCTTTATAATAGAGGTCCAAGAGTCGAGGCTCCGATAATTAAATGCTGGCAATATCGGCAAAAATCCATACCGTTAAGCAGTACGAGAGCGGCCTCTAGAGGCGAATCACTGACACCACATGCTGTTTTTACATACTGCGTGCTGCACGAGAGCGCTGTATTATATTTATTATTTGTAATTTATTAATTATAGAATTATACTTATTAATGAATATATTCATATTTATTTATTTAACACATTTTCCTGATTCAGTATGTTTATTTATTTTTGTAATAAAGTTCAGTACTATTTTTACATAGTGGTTTTTTTTTTTTAATCCAGTTTGCATTTTGGTTGATCAGTCGATCGTTCGGTTATCGGCAAGTACGATCCGACCCAGCTATCGGTATCGATCCACCTCTACATATACCAGAGCGCTGTTAAATACTGGATTCTGATTGGTCAGAAAATAGATATTAATTTATAGTAACTTTTCTTTGCATTTTTCTTTTTTTCTTTCAAGTCAGATGAGAAAATTAAAAAAATAAATTATATATATAAAATCGATTTCCTTTTCGATTTAGTTTGTGGATGGTTTTATTTGGTAATAAAAGTAAATAATTATAATAATGTTTATTTAATGTTTTTAAATGCTCATGGAGATAAAATAATTTTTTTTTTACCTGTGCTGTTTGGACCGTCGTTTCCTGAAGCACCTGTTCAGAGAATCTCGTCTGAATATGTACAGGAGCACAAACACCAGCAGCAGTAGAAGGGGCAGCACCAACAGGAAGAAGATCAGCAGGCCGTTCCTCAGCGAGTAATCTGAGAATGGAACACACACGACTCGTACCTTCACACTTTCTCACTCTTTCAGTTCGAGGGAGGAGGAAACCTCAAGACTCATCAGGATGCTCATGGGTTCCTGGTGTTCAGAGTCGAGTTGAGCACCTGATTAAGAACAATCAAGAACTGTGTGTGTGTGTGTGTGTGTGTGTGTGTGTGTGTGTGTGTACCTATTTCAGCAGGTCCGCTGTCCACGCTGCCTCCTCTGCCCGATTTGTCACAGTAAGGAGGAGCCCAGCCGTTATTGCAGTGACAGTTTGCTTTATCGTTACACACCTGGAACATAACACACTCATGTCACACACACACATGGGACACACACTAACGTAGCACACGTCACACACTCGCAACACATCTCATTTACACAACCATTGAGCCATTGAGGGATAAGGGCATTGCTAAAGTGGCAGATAGGTGGTGCTAGGACTTGAACTAACAACCTTCTGATCCAGTCCAACATCTTAACCACTGAGCTAGCACCTCCCCTCCCTCCTCACACACTCTCGTCTCGTCTCGTCTCGTCACACACCCATCTAACTCTCTCTCACCAGAGCGAGCGTTTCTCATACACACCCCGTTTCCATGGCAGTCCTTCACAGAGTCACACATCTGCCCACTTGTCAGCACTGATGAATTCACACAACGGAAGTTCATGCAGATCTGAGGACCATCATCGAAGATCACAAAAACATGAACATTTATTAAATCTGTGGTTCAGAATGCAACTCGAACAAAAAGACAAAACTGATGTTTCATCTCACGGAACACGTCCTCACCTTGCCCGCAGCGCACACCGTCCCCGTTTTGACGTATCCCGGGTCGAGGACGTCGGATCCCAGGTTGAAGTCGGCGTTCCTGCAGGAGATCCCTGCCGCTAAGTTCTGAACGCTGATGACTGCCCCGGCTGGGGGGTAGTTAGAGTCAAAGTTTGTGCACTGGATCTTCCCACACATTGAGTTACTGCAGAAAAACAGAATATAAACACTATAGCTATAAACACTCTTTCCTTCCCAGGTTTCTCTTTTATTCATATAATCCAAAATCACTCCAAATAAAAAAAAAAATGTTACATACTTAAAGAATTCAAAAAGGTGCTTCAAATAAACAGCACATGGTGTCAGTGAGTCGCCTCTAGAGGCCGCTCTCGTACTGTACAAAGCAACCCGGAAAAACTATCAATATGGATTTTGCAAATAGTCGATAGTTCTAGCGCAGATTAATCTGCAAAAACGATGAATCGGTCGAGATCTACTTGTTACAGCTTTATCTAGATGAGCACTTTAATATAAACCTGCACTGTTGTCAGAGCTGCTGGTTTAGACAATTAATCAGCACCTGATGACACATGGAAGAGAAACCGAGCGCCGTACTCACGCCACAGAACACGGGACGAGGGAGGATCCCGAGTAGCCGCAGTTTCCGAACTTGGTGCCCTGAGTGTTGATGTAGCTGAAGCATTTATCATCAGCTTTTATCGCTTCTGAAACAAAAAAACATTTACAATGTTTCAGATTTAGAATATTGTACTGTTTCTTTTATATTTAAGCTGCTCGTCTACAACCACGTAAAAATGTAAAAGTGCGACTTTTATCGCTACGTCACGCTACGCTGAAATGCAGAGAAATTTTATCGACTCCTGAAACCTGGATTATTGTAATGTAAAAAAGGTTTTGCTTCTCAGTGGTTTTCTGCATCATTACTACTGTGTGTGTTCTAATTATCCAGGTTTTCTTCATGATCAAGAAAAGAGAAGGTGGGTACGTTGGCCGAAGAGCTGCTGGCACTGGTAGTTCAGCGCCTGGCATCGACCCTCATAGCAGTAGGCGGTACCACCCTCACACGTCAGACCGTCCATCATGTAGAAGTCTGAGGGGCAGAAAGACGATTGGCCGGTGCAGAACTCGGGCAGGTCGCACTGGTTCACCGAATTTCTGCAGGGCGTACCAGATACCACCAGCTGCAGGAAATACACACACTGATCAGTGGTCATGACAGTGGAGATACAACATCAATATCAGAGAGTTTTGTAGATGTGATTAGACTCCCTCACCCCCACAGTCACACATGGTGAAAGTTTAATGGTTTGGGGTTGTTTTGGAGGAGGGAAGGTTCTGAAAAGTGAAAGAAATCCTGAGCTAACATGGCGCCCATTCCACTCTTCAACACCATGCAGTTCCGTCTGGACTGTGGCTCATGGAACCGACTTCACCGTACAACAAGACGATGAGCCGAAGCGGACCTCTGAGTTCTGTACGTGTTATTTAGAGAGCAGACAGACGTCTGTAGCGATATCTATCATGACCTGCCCAGTCAACGCACCTCAATCCTACTGAAATGTCTCTCAGACACCATAAACCACCATGAAGACCATGATGCTGAATGAACCTGTGGAGATGCCGTAGATCCTCCTCCGGTGTAATTTCTCAACACCCTTATGTAATGTGTGTATATGTGGATGAAACCCTCACATTACCCGGGAAAACTGCAGGGATTTAAAGAAGAAGAACTTCTACATAGATACAGATGCATGTATGCACATGTACCTGACAGTCAGCAGTACAGCAGAGTCCAGCAGCACAAACCGAACCCTTCGTGAAAGTGCAGGTAGCAGCGTTACAGCATTTATTTGTGCAGTTCTACAATCACACAAAAACACACATACACAAATATAAACAAATGAAGTTTTTTTTGTCTGTGAAACTTTTGACATAAATCCGGGTCGCATTTACATTTTAGCCACGCCCACCAAACTCCATAAAAGGCAAACGGAGCAAAAAAAGGCTTCACAAATATCCACATCTGTCTGTCTGTCTGTCTGTCTGTCTGTCTGTCTGTCTGTCTGTCTGTCTGTCCCCCAGTCTATCAGTGCATACATTTATTTATCCATTTGTCTATCCATCACTATGTCTAAAGAGTGCAGTGTTTTTAAAAAGCAATGTAAATGATAATAATACTAATAATAATTATTAGATTCTTTTTGAAACACCATAAAAGGCAAATTGAGCTAAAAAAGTGAATAATTGTTAATAGTGCTAAATCAGTGAGATAACTGTGTTATATATACACACACAAACACACACACACACACACAAACAAAAGCCCCAATCCCAAATCGCGAAGCGTTACCGCTGGCGATCCGCAGTCGCATTGCTCCGCCGCCTCCAGGACCCCGTTTCCGCACACCGGCACGGAGATGATGCTGTCCTGAGGCGGGACGTTCAGCAAACACAAGCCTGCTCCTCGCATCACCAGGCTCTCGAAGTCATCATCGCTACACGTGCTGAACAGCGTCGACCCCCTGCACGCACAATACCAACATAAATATACTGTACGTTACAACAAAAACAAACAAACACGTTCTCTACGCGTCATTGTTGGATTCTGATTGGTCGGAGGGCGTTGATAAATTTTTTAATTGATCATTAATATAATTAAGTTTAATTCTTCTACTAATAATAATAACTAGAGGTGGATTTTACCGATGCGGATATCTAGTTTGGATTGTACTCGCCGATAACCGATTAATCAACCGATAGCTTTTTAAATAGATACCGGATTAAAAGCAAACAAACATAAAACTCCATGTAAAATAGTACTGAACTTTATTACAAAAAAAACCCCTACTGAATCATGAAAATGTGCTAAATAAAAAATATAAACATAAATATGATTATATAATTAATAAATGATCAATAATAAATATAACATTGCTCTCTCCATGCAGCGCCTCGTCTCGTGTGTAAAAACAAACAGCATGTGATGTCAGTGATTCGTCTCTAGAGGCCGCTCTTGTAACGACAGCGGACTGGAACCCGGAAAAACTATCAGTATGGATTTTTGTTGAAACGTTAGTGTTTCTATAGTAACGGCTTATTCACAAAGACGTTCTGTAACAGGTGAAGCTTTTTTTCAGATATCTTCACTTCTTTCACGCTAGGAAAGCACTAAATTACAGGCCGGGGAAGAAACGACTGCTTCTACATCACGTGTGAACATTAAGTGCATCCATAAAAATGGATAAAAACACAACGTCATCGTTTAATGAAAGGAAAATGGTATCCTCTATGGAACAATAGAAATAAAACGTGCTGATGTATGGAAACGTTTATGGTCAGGTATTGGTGTGCTAAAGTGTGGAGAAGGTACTGACGTGGCAGTGGAGTGCATGATGCAGGCGCCTCCTGCACACTGGCAGCGTGTGTCATCGTGGTTCATGCCCAGGTTGTGTCCCATCTCGTGAGCCAGCACTGTGGAGTAATACTGCAGCGCACTGTCGCTAAACTGTAAAGAAAACACAGCGTGCTTCAAAATATTTGTATTGATAAATACTTCAACCCCCTCCAGGTCTCTGACATTCCTGTTTTTCCAGTCGTGCCACAGTCCTCTGGTGTTCCTCATCGTGGGCGTGGTGACAAATCGGAATTGTTCAAAGAACCTCTATTGACACGAAAGCCAGATTCCGTTCCTGTTTGAGGAACCAACTTTAGGACTAACTCGTTTTTTATCTGAAAGCTGATTGGTCCATCAGAGGAGCACCACGCCCATGCTGATGACATCAGACGTATTTTCAGAAAGAATTTTCCAATCATGTGTTACTGAGGTACACTGGATTCTGATTGGTCGTATTTATGTATTCTGACTTGCTGTATCATCCGTGCTGAGGTCACTCTAAACATGAAATACAGGGTGGTTTCAGGTTGCGCTGACGCTCAGGGAACAGTCAGACACCTGATACCAGAGAGCAGGTGTGTATTTTTACTGTGAGCAAAACAATGATATTTTGGTATTTTTCTGACCACGCTGATTCCACCGGCGCTGCTCGCCGAGCAAACGGACCCGACAAACGCCATGCCCAAAATCCCTCTGCTGTAGGCTCCCGTCAGACCCCTTTATAAAACACACACAAGACGATTGGTCAGATGTTTAAGAAGAAAAACACACTAAAGCCGGGGTCACTATAAAAATCACACAGTGCGACCGCAGTGTTACACACACCACACACTTACACGACTAACTGGGCCATGTCGTTTCTGATACGTGACGTCAGATTGTTCTTCCTCCAATTCACAAAACTACTTAGAACATCCCTGGCCTCTCCAGTCACGTTGAACGGGTTGCCAGTCTCGAAAATCTCCAGCCCCATCAGCACGATGCGGATATTCAGCGGCTTGTAGTACTAAAGGGTTGGAGAGATCCGAGTTACCACCCTGGAGATGATGATTTACCAACTGCGTATCCTGGATTGGTTTATTCTTGCTCACACACGAGACTCAAACTCTCACCGTGTCTAATAAATTGGCAAGCTGCACCATTTCCTCCCTCACGGCTGTGACGTTTTTTTTCTTAATATTAAACTGCGAATAAACAAAGAAATTATGTAAACAAAAAAACACAAACTGACCCTGAGATGTAGAATATAAACCACATTTCAGACGCCTACCCTCAAGTTGTCCACCACCAGCACCAGCTCCACGTACCGGGTCTGAGGCAGGGCGCGCTTTTTCTGCTCAGAGATGAACAAACATTTATTTTGGTGTAAAATCAAACAAGAGGAAAAAAATGCACCAGAGATCGATATATAATGACCCTCAGAATTGTCCCCATCGTATATCCTTATCTTAACATTTTAATTCACAGAAAAAGTTTTTCTTTAGTCCACATTTTCATAATGGTATTTAAAAAACACTCATCTGGCAACCTTGAAGCTACAAACACTTTCATTAGAAGGTCATAAACAGGACGTTTATCCGGTGTGTACCCCGACTCTGAACACCCCCGACTCTGAACACCCCCCGACTCTGAACACCCCCCGACTCTGAACACCCCCCGACTCTGAACACCCCCCGACTCTGAACACCCCCCGACTCTAAACACCCCCCGACTCTAAACACCCCCCGACTCTAAACACCCCCCGACTCTAAACACCCCCCGACTCTAAACACCCCCCGACTCTGAACACCCCCGACTCTAAACACCCCCCGACTCTAAACACCCCCCGACTCTAAACACCCCCCGACTCTAAACACCCCCCGACTCTAAACACCCCCTCGCCCATGCAGCAATATCACCTTTTGAACTTCAGCAAAAGAGAGAAGCGAACATGTCTGACCCGTAAAAACGCATGCATTGACAAGGTGCGGTCTGAAAACCCGTGCTCCTCCACTCCGCACACAAACGGCTGGGCCTGAACGTCCTCCAGAGGAAACAGGATGTGCTCGTTGTCCGAGGCGTTCAAAGCGGGTTCCAGGGCGTAACTCTCGTTTCCGATGAAGATCACGCCTCTTTAAATGAAGAAACACACACATAATGATGGACTTTTACAGACACATGATCAACTTTAATCATCTTTAGGGTCACGGTGTAGGTGCAGAAAGTCCCTGGATGTGTTCTGAGAACGCAGGAACTGTGATCATCACATGGGGGTTTATCTTTCATACTTCAGACCACGGCTTCAGACATGCGTGTTCCTTTAGTGTTTATGCAGCAAAAACACATAAGAGTTGGACAGTGAATGAGTGGAAGAAATTCCAAATGCGTCTCTACCAGAAGAACTTGTGTAAGATGGAGAACAGGACAGAAGATGTGATCAGACTCCCTCACCCCCACACTCACACATAGAGGTGGAAGTTTAATGGTTTTGGAAGAGGGAAGGTTCTGGAAAGTGAAAGGAATCCTGAACCATCATGGCTCCCATTCCGTACTTCAACACCATTTCTTGGGATGAACAAGAAAATCTCCATCTAGTGAAGAACATCGAACTGTGCGTATGCTGAAAGTGTGTAAAAGTTCTTAATGCTAAAGAAACGATTCTCACTGAAAATAAAGACATTTATAGGTTTGTGCACTAATGAATATTAATTTTATTTACTAGTCACAGCAGGTACAATGAGCTCCGTGTGTCGGAACACACAATCAGATCCTTTCATTCAGGAAGAAAAAGTCAGAGATGTGAAGAGTAAATCAGTAGATAGAGAGTGTGTGTAAATAAAGATGTGACTGGAGTCTCCTCAGCCACGGGGAACCTGAACACTGTGAGGAGGAACATACCTGAGACCATTACAGGAGCTCAGAGCCACCAGAGACTCCTCCTGACCCGAGACGTGGCCCGAGTAATGACACAGAGCCTGCAAGACACACAACACAACCAATCAGCTAACAACCACACACACACACACACACACACACACACACACACAACACCGCTAATCAGCTAACACCCAACACAACCAATCAGCTAACAACCACACACACAACACCGCTAATCAGCTAACACCCAACACAACCAATCAGCTAACAACCACACACACACACACACAACACCGCTAATCAGCTAACACCCAACACAACCAATCAGCTAACAACCACACACACAACACCGCTAATCAGCTAACACCCAACACAACCAATCAGCTAACAACCACACACACACACACACACACACAACACCGCTAATCAGCTAACACACAACACAGCCAATCAGCTAACAACAACACCCTACACCGCCAATCAGCTAACACCCAACACTGCTAATTAGCTACCAACATCCAACACCGCTAATCAGCTAACACCAACACCCAACACCAAACACAACCAATCAGCTAACAACCACACCCAACACCGCCAATCAGCTAACACCCAACACAGCCAATCAGCTAACAACCACACAGAACACAGCCAATCAGCTAACAACAACACCCAACACATTCAATCAGCTAACACCAACACACAACCCAGCCAATCAGCTAACACCAACACCCAACCAGCTAACACCAACACCCAACACCGCTAATCAGCTAACAACACCCAACACCGCTAATCAGCTAACAACACCCAACACCGCTAATCAGCCAACAACAACGCCCAACACAGCCAATCAGCTAACAACAATGCCCAACACAGCCAATCAGCTAACACCCAACACCGCTAATCGGCTAACAACACCACCCAACACAGCCAATCAGCTAACGGCCAACACCGCTAATCAGCTAACAGCCAACACCGCTAATCAGCTAACAGCAACACCGCTAATCAGCAAACAATCAGCTAGCAGCAACCCAACACCGCCAATCAGCTAACAGCCAACACCGCCAATCAGCTAACACAAACACCCAACACCGCCAATCAGCTAACACAAACACCCAACACCGCCAATCAGCTAACACCCAACACCGCCAATCAGCTAACACCCAACACCGCCAATCAGCTAACACCCAACACCGCTAATCAGCTAACACCCAACACCCAACACAATCAGCAAGCAAATCAGCTAACAGCAACACAACACTGCTAATCAGCTAACAACAAACAGGTAAACTAGCATCTACCAAACACCTAACTAACTAACTAACTAACTAACTAACTATCTATCTCTGCCTAAACAGGTATTTTACTTTCTACCAGTTTTTTATTAAATCACTCAGAACATGATACTGATCAGATCAGCTTATCAGCGTGTGAACGTGTGAACTGGAGTCTTACAGGTTTCTCTGGGTGATGTTTTATGGAGTCACGCTCCACATCATGAGACACCACAGTGAAATCAGGAGATAAAAAATTTCTGAAATGAAAAACAAACCCACATTTCCAAGTAATCAGTAACACGGCAGATGAATAAATAAACAGGGAGAAATATATGCAGGTCTCCTACCTGTTCCTGGTCAGCTGAAGGAGATGAAACGTCTTCTCGATCTCAATGGAGTAGATCAGAGAGTCTGGATCTGATCTCTGGAAATACAAACACACCCAATTTAATGTGTTAAAGCTCACACACGTCTGATAACAATCACATGTCTGATATAACGATCACACGTTTTCTTCCTCAGACCTGTCTGTGCGTCTGCGTGGCCTCGTCGTCTCTCTGCCACCGTCTGTGGACGAGCTGAGGTCTGACGATCTGATAGCTCCTCAGGTTTGAGGTCTGATAACGGAGCAGATCTGTGAACATACACATAAATCAGTCTATCCATCCATCCATCCATCCATCCATCCACTAAATTCATATACACTGGCGATCAAAATTAGAGAACAATTAATAAACAATTGAACAATTCTGAAATAATGTGATCTTCACTGCTCAACAGTTGAAGGAGTTTTTGTCCTGTTCTGTCTATACCATGCTTTACAACATCACAAACTCATTCAAGTCCACCAAGAAGGCTGGTCGTCCACGGAAGACAAATACAAGAGAGGACAGGATCCTGCGGAGGATCTCAATGGGCTTCGTTTCCACACTGCAGCTGGAATTGCTCACCAGTTCAGCGCTGAACAGGGTAAGGATCTGTCTCGTCATACAGTGTCTCGACGTTTAAGAGCATTTGGACTGAAAGCCACTCTGCAGTGACCAAACCTCTCATTAGCAGAAAGAATCAAAAGGCTAGACTAAGCTTTGCTGAGGAGCATGTTGTGTGGACAGAGGAGAACTGGTCCAAAGTTCACGTCAGTGATGAAAGCAAGTTTAAATTATTTGGGTCCGATGGGAAACATTATGTTCGGCGACAAACTGGAGAAAGACTGAACCCAAAGTGTGTAAAGAAGTCAGTGAAAAGTGGAGGAGGAATTGTGATGGTTTGGGGCATGTGTTCTGCAGCAGGAGTTGGGCCTCTTATACAGCTACATGGCAAAGTGAATGCAAATGTTTATCAGAACCTTCTTCAACAACATATGGTTCCTTCCCAGCGTTCATCACCCAATCAGCCCGCAGTGTTCATGCAGGACAACGCTCCATGTCACACAGCAAAACGGGTAAAGCAGTTCCTTTAAAACTGAAAACATTGAAATAATGCCATGTCCTGCCCAGAGTCCTGATCTCAACCCAATAGAGAACCTCTGGAAAATCCTTGCTGACAAAGTTATGGCCAAGAAACCCACTACAGTCATTAAACTGTGGAGGAGACTGGAAGAAGAGTGGACCAAAATCACACCAGAGCAGTGTGAGAGACGAGTGCTGTCCTGACGAGTGCAAATGTGCTGAAGTCATTCAGAGCAGAAGCCTGGACACTTCCTACTAATTACTGACTGTTGTAACCTTCAGAACACGTTGTTGTAATCTTTTTCCATGCTACAGTCATTGTTCTCTAATTTTCCTGTTCGTCTGTATGCAAATTTAAGAACTGTAAATATTTTGTATTCAAATAAAAAATCTATCATTCAATCAAACAATTAACCAATGAATCAACACATCAGTCCATCAGTGAACATCTGTGTGAATCCACTGAATTTTATTTATTGATAAACAGATCAGTGATCAGTTTCACCTGAGCAGGTGTTTCATCCCCCACACACACCTGCTGCATTCTGATTGGTCAGTCGTCTGACAGACGTGCGTTTCTTTCATTTCAACTAATTCATTTTACAAACTGCTGCAGTGTAAAAACACACTGAAGCGTGATTGTGTTACAAATAATACAAAGTCACGAAGCGTAAAACTGCTTCATCATCACCACCACCACCACGTCCCTCATGATCTCACCAGAGCTGATTATTCAATATACACGTGTAAAAATACACAATTTTACACTGCGTCTGTGTGGTACAGGTTGTGTATGTTGTGTTAATGTTGTGTTGAGGTTGTATATATATGTAGGTTGTGTTGAGGTTGTGTATGTTGTGTTGAGGTTGTATATATATATGTAGGTTGTGTTGAGGTTGTGTATGTTGTGTTAATGTTGTGTTGAGGTTGTATATATATATATGTAGGTTGTGTTGAGGTTGTGTATGTTGTGTTAATGTTGTGTTGAGGTTGTATATATATATATATGTAGGTTGTGTTGAGGTTGTGTATGTTGTGTTAATGTTGTGTTGAGGTTGTATATATATATATGTAGGTTGTGTTGAGGTTGTGTATGTCGTGTTGAGGTTGTATATATATATGTAGGTTGTGTTGAGGTTGTGTATGTTGTGTTAATGTTGTATATATATATATGTAGGTTGTGTTGAGGTTGTGTATGTTGTGTTAATGTTGTGTTGAGGTTGTATATATATATGTAGGTTGTGTTGAGGTTGTGTATGTTGTGTTAATGTTGTGTTGAGGTTGTATATATATGTAGGTTGTGTTGAGGTTGTGTATGTTGTGTTAATGTTGTGTTGAGGTTGTATATATACATATATATATGTAGGTTGTGTTGAGGTTGTGTATGTTGTGTTAATGTTGTGTTGAGGTTGTATATATATATATATGTAGGTTGCGTTGAGGTTGTGTATGTTGTGTTAATGTTGTGTTGAGGTTGTATATATATATATATATATATATATATATATATATATATATATATATATATATGTAGGTTGCATTGAGGTTGTGTAGGTTGTGTTGAGATTGTGTTGAAGTTGTGCATGTTGTGTTAAGGTTGTGTATGTGTGTGTAGGTTGTGTATGTTGTGTGTATGTTGTGTTGAGGTTGTATATATATATGTAGGTTGTGTTGAGGTTGTGTATGTTGTGTTAATGTTGTGTTGAGGTTGAATATATATATGTAGGTTGTGTTGAGGTTGTGTATGTTGTGTTAATGTTGTGTTGAGGTTGTA
Source organism: Silurus aristotelis (assembly GCF_946808225.1). Lineage (NCBI taxonomy): Eukaryota > Metazoa > Chordata > Actinopteri > Siluriformes > Siluridae > Silurus > Silurus aristotelis. Next base: position 30,143,694 of record NC_139585.1, read on the forward strand.
TATATATATATATATATATATATATATATATATATATATATATATATATATATGTAGGTTGCGTTGAGGTTGTGTATAGGTTGCATTGAGGTTGTGTAGGTTGTGTTGAGATTGTGTTGAAGTTGTGCATGTTGTGTTAAGGTTGTGTATGTGTGTGTAGGTTGTGTATGTTGTGTGTATGTTGTGTGTATGGTGTTGCCAGAATGCAGGACGCGAACACGGGCATGTAAATGAAGTAGTCCGGGTCACCTGACGTGTTGTGTATTTTGTTTGTATCTGTTGTGTAGAGATGTTGTGTAGAGATGTTGTGTATCTAAGAGGAATTCTCCACAAGCGCTTTATCACACTCGGAGTGTGTGTCAGAGGAACACAGGTGAGGGAGAGGAGAGAAGAGGAGAGGAGAGATCCAGCTTATCTCCTCTCCTGTAAACTTCTCGGAGAGAGAGTGAAGAAGGTGCGATAGGTCTCTGAAAGTTCTCACCTCGGTTCAGGATTCCATCTGCGTGGAGGAGAAAGAGCAGGAGGAGCAGGAGAACCGAGAAGTTCCTGCTGCTGATTCCCCCGCGACTTCTCCTGGTTCCTTCTTCCCCCATTCCTCGGGCAAACCGGAGGTGTGTGTGTGTGTGTGTGTGTGTGTGGCAGCTCTACACCTGTCTGCGCAGGCGGAGTGACCGTGCTACGTTTAAGAGCTACTGCTGCTGTTTCACTACAACCTTCCGCCACACACACACACACACACACACACACACACACACACACAGACACACACACACACACACACACACACACACACACACACACACACACACACACAAATATTTACAGTAATTCATGTAATGACGCGTGTGTGTGCAGGTTTCCACTGAATGTAATATAATTATTAGAAAGTGTGTGTGTGTGTGTGTGTGTGTGTGTGTGTGTGTGTGCAGGTTTCCACTGAATGTAATATAATTATTAGAAAGTGTGTGTGTGTGTGTGTGTGTGTGTGTGTGTGTGTGTGTGTGTGATTAGAACACTGAAGATCACTCCACGTCCTGCTGTTATAGAAAATCGAATCATTTTAATAGATGTTTATTTGTAGTGTTTTTAACAGTGGACTCACAGCAGCTTCATTAATGAGCGAAACCACTTCATGAGGAAGAAGTGACTTTTCTCCATTCCATCATGGTTGAGGTTCAGTGGTGGAACTGTTCATTTAAACTGTGGTCCTGAACTCATGTAACAGACTGTTGATATGAATTCCATCCATCCTCAAAGTTCTTCAGTTGCTCAGTAACTTCATGGATCTTTTAGGTTGAACCATCCTCACCTAACATGTCTTCAGTTTAGGAGAACTCCACCCAGAGGCAGGATGTCAAGATGAATCAGGCAGATCTGAAGAGAAGAAAGGGCCAGGAACACTGATCACTGGTACCTCAGGAGCATGTTTTAGATGAAAGAAGAGTAGAGCGCTGACAGCGAGAGAGGAAGTGGGATTTTTAATGATCCTCGTTGTATGAAAGTTAAAGTGTGATCAGGGGGAAAGTAGGAACTTCAGCTCTGGCAGCAGAACTAAAATGGAGAAGCAGAAGCTAACAGACACGAGGGATCTCTGGAGTAAGAACAAGAACAAACCTGAGGTTGAGGGAACGACAGCATCCAAATATCCCAGTTCACCGAAACGCTTCAGGATCCCTCCAGATCTGCTCCGTTACCTCCTAAAGCAGCTCATGTTTTATTCCTGTTACACTTCTATTCTTGTATCTGAGAGACACACGTTCCTCACCTTAGCATTAACACTGAGATACAGCAGAGGACCTCTGACACTGGAGACTCCTTCCTGTGATGTCTCCTCACGAAATCATACAAACCAATCCGAGTCCCTGTGTAACGGGCCGTTACTACGGAAACGAGACCCGAGAACCTGCACCACTGTGACGGCTGCTGATCCTGAGAATTCATCAACACCTCCTCGTTTATCATGAAGGTCAATTTGTATTTTTATGTTTTAATTAAACTGATTGTGTATTTTTATGCTTTTATGAAGCCAAACATGTATAAATCTGTTCACACTGACGTCATTTAATATATAAATTATTTAATATGATTTAATTATTATAACTTTTTTTATAGTATAGTTTCAATGCTGTCCTTTGTTTTAAACTTAATCAGTGTGTGGTTTATCTGTCTGTCTGTCTGTCTGTCTGTCTGTCTGTCTGTCTGTCTGTCTGTCTGTCTGTCTGTCTGTCTGTCTCAATCTATCTGTGTCTCTATGTCTGGCTATCTGTCTGTCTGTCTGTCTGTCTATCTGTCTGTCTGTCTGTCTGTCTGTCTGTCTGTCTGTCTGTCTGTCTGTCTGTCTGTCTGTCTGTCTGTCTCAATCTATCTGTGTCTCTATGTCTGGCTATCTAGCTATCTGTCTGTCTGTCTGTCTGTCTATCTGTCTATCTGTCTGTCTGTCTGTCTGTCTGTCTATCTGTCTGTCTGTCTGTCTCTATGTGGTGGACACACTCTCGATTTGTTGTTAACATTTGGATTAAAAATAAAAAACGTAGTCATAATTCCACAGTCTGAAGCTATTTCAGACCATTATCTCATCTCGTTTAAAATCTGCCTCAGTCATTGCATTACTACTTCACCACGTTATCGTGTTAAGCGTACTTTCACGTCAGCTACAACAGCGTGTTTTATTAACAATCTTCCAGAAATGACGATATTAGATAGATCTCTGTCTGACCCTGCAGAGCTCGACTGGGCCACTAAACACCTAGAATCAACATTACGTTATACCCTAGATGATGTAGCTCCCCTTAAGACCAAAATGATCAGGGAGAAAAAATTAGCACAGTGGTATAATGATCATACACGCACCTTAAAACAGACCACTCGAAAATTAGAACGTAAATGGCGTCAAACAAAATTAACAATATTTCAAATAGCATGGAAGGGGAGCCTCCTAATTTATAGAAAATCTCTTAGTGCTGCTGATCAGCATATTTCTCCACCCTCATAGAAAATAACAAGCAGAATCCTAGATTTTTATTCAGCACGGTAGCAAAATGAACAGGGAATAAAAGCACTGCACTCACATGCACACCATCATTAGGTACTAATGATTTCATGAACTTTTTTAATAATAAAATTGAAAACATCAGGCAAAAAATCCAGACGGTTAATATAAAGCCAAATTATTTTACAAGTAACCCTGTAGACAGCAGTGTAATTATAACAGACAATCAATTACAAAGTTTTACTCCTATTCACGAGAACGACTTCATTTCATCAGCCTGCATTCTCGATACCTCACCTACAAGTTTCTTTAAACAGATAATTCCAGAGGTAATTGAACCTGTTTTAAAAATAATTAACTCTTCCATTAGCACTGGTTTTGTACCAAAATCCTTCAAACTGGCAGTTATCCACCCCCTAATTAAGAAACCTGACCTTGACCCATGTCAGCTGTCCAACTACAGACCAATATCAAATCTCCCCTTCATAGCCAAAATTTTGGAAAAGGTTGTAGCACAGCAGTTCTGCTCACACCTACTTATGAATAATATTTATGAAATGTATCAGTCAGGATTTCGGCCTCATCATAGCACAGAGACGGCGCTAGTTAAGGTGGTAAATGACCTGTTATTGGCCTCTGATCAGGGTTTTGTCTCCTTACTTGTTTTGCTCGACCTTAGTGCAGCTTTTGACACCATTGATCACACTATACTGCTTGCTAGACTTGAGAACGTTGTTGGAATAAAGGGAACGGCTCTCTCTTGGCTCAGGTCTTATTTGACTGATCGCTATCAGTTTGTTGATGTTAATGGTGAGTTCTCCACACTCTCTGAGGTAAAGTTTGGTGTTCCTCAAGGATCTGTCTTAGGCCCACTGCTTTTCTCTTTATATATGCTGCCTCTTGGAGAAATTATTCATAAACATGGTATTAGATTCCATTGCTATGCTGATGATACACAGCTGTATATTTCAGCAAAGCCAGATGAGAGAGATCAGCTTAACAATGTTGAGAAGTGTGTAAAGGACATTAGACAGTGGATGCTCGATAACTTTCTTCTGCTCAACTCAGATAAGACGGAAGTACTTTTACTAGGACCACATGCAGCTAGAAGCAAACTTTCCGATTACCTAACATCTCTGGATGGTGTTTCTGTTTCAGCGTGTACGGCTGTCAAAGACCTCGGTGTGATTATTGACCCGAGTCTTTCCTTTGAGTCTCACGTGAATAATATTACCAGGATCTCCTTCTTTCACCTTAGAAATATTGCTAAAATTAGAAATATGATGTCGTTACAGGATGCAGAAAAACTAGTAGATGGTTTTGTAACATCTAGATTAGACTACTGTAACGCTTTACTGTCTGGGTGTTGGAGTAAGTGCATAAATAAGCTTCAGTTAGTTCAGAATGCAGCAGCAAGAGTCCTCACTAGATCTAGGAAATATGACCACATCACCCCTGTATTAATCAGTCTACACTGCTCCCAATCAAATCTCACACTGATTATAAAATACTACTACTGACGTATAAAGCACTTAATGGTCTCGCACCACCGTATCTGAGTGAACTTCTGTACCAGGATGATCCTCCACGCCTACTTAGATCAAAAGGTGCAGGCTATCTGTTGGTTCCTCCAATAATGAAGATTACAGCAGGGGGCAGATCTTTCTCTTATAAAGCCCCACAGTTATGGAACAGCCTTCCAACCAGTGTTCGGGACTCAGACACAGTCTCAGTGTTCAAGTCGAGGTTGAAAACATATTTATTCAGTCAAGCCTTTAATCAGTAGATTTTTTCTCAGGTAAAGGCTCAGATCTGGAGGGATCATGGATATGGAGTGTTTGGTGAACTGGGATATTTGTACGCTGTCGTCCCCTCACATTCACGTGTTCACTCAGGTTTGTTGATGGTGGTGTGGTGGGCCGTCTCTTATCCCAGAGATCCCTCATGTCTGTGTTGCCTTCTGGTTCTCCCTTTTAGTTATGCTGCCATAGCGAGTCTTGCCGGAGTCCAAACTGCACAGTGACTTTAACTCTCATGCAACAATAGGTACACTTAATAATCCATATCCTTCTCTTCCTGTCACCCTCTTCTCTCTCTCTCTCTCTCTCTCTCTTTCTCTCTCTCTCTCTCTCTCTCTCTCTCGGTCGAGTTAAACATGCTCCTGAGGCTCCAGTGACCACTGTTCCTGCCCCTCTCCCCTCCGTGGATCTTCCCACTTCATCCAGGCCTGCCTGGATTGGACTGTAGTTGATGTCAACAGTCTCCTACACTGATGTCATCAGTCTCCTACACTGACTCAGAAATACACTTCGCTTTTGATCATCATCACTGCACCCCGCAACATTGTATACCCGCCACAAATGGACATTCGGTGTAACCCAGATGAGGATGGGTTCCCTCTTGAGTCTGGTTCCTCTCAAGGTTTCTTCCTTATGCCATCTCGGGGAGTTTTTCCTTGCCACAGTCGCCAGTCGCCACCGGCTTGCTCATCAGGGACAAACTTACTCATAAAGAACATATTCATTTTTAATCACCGCATTATCTGTGTAAAGCTGCTTTGAGACAATGTTCATTGTTAAAAGCGCTATACAAATAAACATGAATTGAAAAATGAATTGAATTATGTCTGGCTATCTAGCTATCTGTCTGTCTGTCTCTATGTCTGGCTATCTAGCTATCTGTCTGTCTGTCTATCTATCTGTCTGTATATTAATAAATTTAATGAGTGTTTCTACACTGGACTGTAATCACTTTTTTAAATCGTGTACACAGCGGGGACTTTTATTTGAGCGGGACTTTTATGCAGGCGGAAGTAAGAGCAGACCAAACCCAGCCGTGACGTGTCAAATGCGCATGCGCGTTCCTGGAGCAGCGTGGGTGATGGCAGGAGCGTGTAGGAGGTTTGTTATGTGATCGCGTTGAAATTCAGCTGGACTTTAGTGAAGGTTCCTGAGGGACAGCGACCGATCTGCTGGGGGTGTGTGTGTGTGAGAGAGAGAGAAAGTGGAGTCCCAGATGGAGTAGTGTGTGTGTGTGTGTGTGTTAGAGTGACGTACACACGGGTTCCTGTGACATCAGAGTAGAAGATTTGGATGTGTTTCTTATCTCACACATTTCCGCCACTATCACGATGAGCTCAAGTGGTGATGCCGTGGTCTCCTCACACACGTCCTGGGTGTGTATATCTCCTACTGAGCTTAAGGAGATCCTCCTCACGCCACAGGAAGATCTCATCACCCAGGATATCCTGGAACCTTCTGACCTGTAAGTGTCATCTCCTTGTTAAACCTGAATCCTGCTCCTAGATCAGAACTGACCAGAAGATGGTGGTAGGTGTCGGTGTGATGATGTGTCACCCCCCTGTCTCAGATGTGCACCAGTGCTCCTGGAGCGAGTGGAGGAATCTTCTCCGTGCCTCATCACGCTCCTGTGTCGACCCGATTCTGGTGCTGTGATCAGCAGCGTCCAGGTGGCAAGCGAGGCGAGGACCCTGGAGGTTTACTCGCTCTCTGGAGATTACTGTGGGACGAGCCGTGGTGAAGAAGACCCGAGATGGCAGCATTGCAGGTAGGCGTGAGGAACAGGCGAGGAACCGTCCATTCTCTTCATACAGAACTTTAGCATATGGATGACTGCTTCTGGTGCTTACGCAGATCTAATTTGTGATTGTAAACGTTCTCATGCTATAGTGGTGAGGAGAAAAGAGTCTTCTACAGGACCCACTTGGTGCTGGAGTCTCCACTAGCGTCGTGTGAAGTGAAGGTACGTCTGTCTCCTCCTTATCTTCTCATGGACACACACCAATCACTGCCTTCACACTAATCTGAGCAGGTGCTCAGGAGGAAGAGTAATAAAAAAAGATTCCTTTAAAACCCGACTCTCCACATGACTCTGACTCTTTACATGACTCTGACTCTTTACATGACTCTGACTCACCACATGACTCTGACTCTCCACATGACTCTGACTCTTTACATGACTCTGACTCTTTACATGACTCTGACTCTTTACATGACTCTGACTCTCCACATGACTCTGACTCTCCACATGACTCTGACTCTCCACATGACTCTGACTCTTTACATGACTCTGACTCTTTACATGACTCTGACTCTTTACATGACTCTGACTCTCCACATGACTCTGACTCTCCACATGACTCTGACTCTCCACATGACTCTGACTCTCCACATGACTCTGACTCTTTACATGACTCTGACTCTCCACATGACTCTGACTCGCCACATGACTCTGACTCGCCACATGACTCTGACTCGCCACATGACTCTGACTCGCCACATGACTGAATCATCACATTGACTGAGTGGTGAATTAAAAAAAAAATCTGTGATTGAACCACAAGGTGGCAAAATAGAGCAATACTTCATTCTCTCTCTCTCACTCTCTTTTTCTCACTCGCTCTCACTCACTCACTCTCTTTGTCTCTCTCTCTCTCTCTCCCCCTCACTCTCTTTTTCTCCCCCCCCTTTCTCACTCTTTTTCCTCTTTCTCTCACTCTTTTTCTTTCTTACTCACTCATTTTCTCTCTCTCCCTCTTTTTTTCTCTCACTCTTTCTCTCTCACTCTTTCTCTCTCTCTCTCTCTCTATCTCTCTCTCTCTCTCTGCAGCTGCTGTCTCTTGGAGGACGCTCGGTGGTGGTGATCAGGCAGGTGGTTGTGGGATTACAGTTCCATCAGGGAGCTGAGTTCCGGAGCTGAGTTCCGGCCCGTTCCGGCCCCCAGCATTGACCTTCACCGTGTTCGGGCCATGATGCAGGAGATGGGCACCACCCTCTCACCTGGGGCCCAGAATCTCATGGACATGGTGCAGTTTCAGCAGAAGGTCAGGTTCTGCAGAGGGGGTCAGAATTTTGACAAAATCTTGACCAGATCAGTGAAGGTCACAGGAGATACCTGAAAGCTCTCCTGCTTTATCTTCATGCAGAATTCATGATGATTCAAGACGTGTTCGAGGTTCTGTTGCTTTGATGATGTTATTTTTCACCTGTGGCCTGTGTGGACCTCTGCCCCGTCTCTGTTCTCTCCATGAATCTCCTCCCGTTTTCTCCTCAGAGCAAAGCCGACGTTCTCGGTGGGTTCCTGCCGCTGCTGATGGAAGGTGGAGCGTTGGCGTGTTTGGCCAAAGAGAAGAAAGCAGCAGGAGATGTTGCTGCACCGGTGCCGGGTGGGAATCCAGACCAAAGCAGTGCCCCAGGTGCCGTAGCAGGAGGTCCAGGTGGAAACCAGAGTCCGGTTAGTCCCGATCTCCTCCCCGTGCTTCAGAGTGTGTGTGGTCACGTTACGCAGCTTCGCCTCGACTCTTTGAACTCGCCAAAGAAGACGAATGGAGAATGGTGAGCAGCACGTCCAGTTTGAAGTTCTTAATAAGTTCCTGGGCCTTGGGTGTGACGTGTGTGTGTGTGTGTGTGTGTGTGTGTGTGTGTGTGTGTGTGTGTGTGTGGTTTCAGTGAGAATCAAATGTGCAGCGAAGGCCTCGAGAAACTTCTGGAGAACGTGGTGGAGAAACGTATGCACGATCTGGAGAACAGGCTGAAGGAGCACATGGATACACGCCTGGATGCTCTTCAGCAACGTCTGGAGCTCACACTACATCAACTCTCTCTCCTCCCAAGTTCTCCAAACCCCTGATGAACCTGCCGAACCCCGGAGGAGAACCAGAGCGGGATTTGTTTACGTAACATTGCTAAAGGAACTGTTGCTAAT
>NC_139585.1:30154847-30159847 GCF_946808225.1 Silurus aristotelis
AGAGAGAGAGAGGGGGAGAGAGGGAGAGGGAGGGAGGAAGAGAGAGAGAGAGGGAGAGAGAAAGGGGGAGAGAGAGTGGAAGGGGGGGGGTAGATGGGTAGATATTGAGTTTTCAGAGAATTCTGTGTTGTGGCAGCTGGAGAAATCCAGATGTTGGGTGCAGTTCAGGGTCACTGTGTCTTCAGTGAGTGGGTTGGACAAACCGAGAAGAAGAACCAGGCTTTCTTTCTCACAATTACACACACACACACACACACACACACACACACACACACACACACACACACACACACACACACACACACACACACACACACACACACACACACACACACACACACACGGTTTCCTGACTCCATGTATATCTTCATATAAAATTTCACTCATTTTTAAAGGTTTTTTTTATTGAAGAAAAAAAATTCTCTAGAAATAAGATTTTTTTCCCACGTAACATCCCATAATAATAATGATGATGATAGTAATAATAATTTGTGTGTGTGTGTGTGTGTGTGTGTGTGTGTGTGTGTGTGTGTTTGAAGAGAAACCACTCGTATCATGATGTTCTCATCACCGTGCTTCACTGCCGCTATGGAGTTTCTGGAGCTCTTGGAGAACCTCTGCAGCTCCTTTCTTAGTTTTAATACATTTTATGGTATAAGGAACATACAGTACACACACACACACACACACACACACACACACACTCTAATCCCCTCGCTAGTGTTGAACAAACCCAGAACACCACTGATTGGAGACGGCCTCGTCCAGGCGCGCTCGTGCCGGGGTAGAACCAGGGTCGTGGCAGGAACACAAGAACTCGATCTGCAGCATTTCTACTGAATCAGTGAAGACCTGTGCTGATGCGTGAGAACATAAACCAGAAGCAAGTCTGAGTAGGAGTGTTTTATTAGTAAATATTTCCTGTTGGAGATCGAGATGGAAGTCCTGCACAAGTTCATACACACATTAACAACCTGATGAAGCTCAGTGGTTCTTTTTATTAAACCAGAATGAACATGAGAATGGAATCAGAACAGTAACATGGAGATGAACGGAGCTCCAGCAAAACAGCTCGGGGAGGTGCAGGGGTTAATTCATAAAAAAAACTTGAAATATTTAGGAATGAAGCAGCTTTACTGTGTGTGTGTGTGTGTGTGTGTGTGTGTGTGTGTGTGTGTGTTTGTTGTATCTCTGATGGGAAAAGTTATATGTACATACATGAGTACAAACACAAATGAAATGAGCAGACAGAAATCCTCCACATCCCCGAGTTCCTCACCGTACACACACACACACACACACACACACACACACACACACACACACACACACACTGTTTCGCTCTGTAATCACAACGGCGTAACAGCAGACTGCAGGTTTCACCTTCTGAAGCGAGACACAGGAGATTCAGCGCATTGATCTCAGTGAGATTTATACAAATGGTATTAAAAAGAAAAACTAGGCATAAAAATGAGCATTGCTCCAGATACACGCTCCATGAAATGTCTGTGTTCTTTCGTTTTATAGCTGAGAACCACCTCTGAAAGAGCGGGGCGTCGTGACGAGACGTGACGTGACGTGAGAGGTCAAGGGTCGATCTCCTCAGGCACGACGGTAAGGATGACGTCCTCGTTTCCTCGCCGGACCACCGTGCGGAGCGATGCGTCCTTCTTGATGGCGGCGCTGACGTCGCTCGCTGACGTGATCCTCTCGCCGTTAATGCTGATGATGATGTCGTTTTCCTGCAGACCTCCGCTATGACATCACCGATAAATATGTTAGCGAGGTTCCGACAGCGGTTTCACTAGAATGATATACACCAGAGGAAGACATGCAGCTGCTTGGGTTGAAGGAGAAAAGAGTGATATGGAGACAGATGATCTCTAATAGGGGTAGACGAGGGAAAAACCCGTGTCTGTCTCATGTCTGTCTCTTCCCTGTCTCGTCCTTTCTTTCTTTACCCGACAAACTTTCTACATTTTAGAAATAAACGACAGCAGCTCAATCGCACGCCTAACCTCCGTCATCCTCCTCCCTCGCTTTCCTTCTTTTCTCCAAAAACATCAAATGTGTGGGGGTTTTTCAGGGCGTTGAAGCATTTCATGTCCGTAACCACATGGGGAGACGGATTACCTCAGTTTGTGGTAACTTCAGTTTTAAAACAGGAAGTGGCATTTAGGCTAACACACACACACACACACACACACACACACCCTGGCGTTTCAGTTCCAGTGTGTCATCACCATGTGGTGTATGACTTCATCATGAAGACGAGCCAAACCTGTGCTAAATGGTGAGACTCAACACGGCTCAATGCTCCGCTTTTACCACTTTTATTTCTGCTGATGAGCTTTTCCTGGGCTGAGGTCCGGCTCAACCCAAACGCTTGCAACTTCGAAACACATTTTCATCAAGTGTGGGATCATTCTGGTTACGCCACTGGACTTTGGATTTGAACTCACGCCCTTCACCCCAAGCTGCCACTCCTGGGCCGCTGTCCAAGGTCCTTAACCCCATGGCCGCTCAGTTGTATAAATGAGATAAATGTAAGTCTTTCTGGAGAAGGACGCCGCCACAGTGCAAATATAAATGCCTTTTTTTTTACGCTATGCAAATTACGTTGTGTCACAATAAAGCGATAAATCCAAACAAACGATTTCTCTGGAAATATTCTGCACCCAGCGTGTGGTCAGATGTTTCTACACTTCCCTCCTCACGACGGCATGCATTTAATTCCCGTTTACTGCAGAAATGTACAAAACTCTAGTAAACGTGTATGGATTAGAAAGAAAAAGAAAGAGTGGAAGGAATCTATCCACGTAAAAACCAATCAAATCAAATAACGTGTGTATTGAAATGCTCCTCACGCTTCTGCTGGAGTTTTCGGAATGACCTCGATGACATAGGCTCCAGAGGTGACGTCCGGGAAATCAGACGTCCTTTGTTTTAGCTCCTTAGCAAGACTACAAGAGAATCAGGAGAAGCGTGTTTTAATAAGCAGAACCACCTGTGTGCTGTTCGGTGAAGTTTAAAGCAGGACAAGGTTCTACTCACGTCGGGGTGAGGCTCATCATCCTCACACCGATATACTTCTTCTTTGTGGTGTTTTTTCCTGTTAAAACATGGAGGTGTTACAAATGTATTGATCAGATCTCATCTCACGACTGATGCGTGATTTTCCACTGAGCTTTCAGATCTGGTCTTCGTCTGTCTCTCACCTTTGGCTTGTCGATCGTGAGATTCGGTAAGGAACTGGCGGATCTTGTCCGACGGAATGGCGAAGGAGATTCCGGCGGTCACCTTCAGAGTGTTAATCCCGATCACCTCTCCATCCTACACACGCAGATGTAACCAACAACAACAACAATCTTTCAGAAGTTAGTAAATGCGAAAAGTGTTGAAACGTGACCATCTTGCGTGGATCTTCCAAACGAGTGATATATATGATTCTGTTTATTTCATTCTTCCTGCCTTGTACATGTCAGACTGTATATTTGACCTTGAAGAATCCATGCTTTGATATGAGGATCATACCATTTTGGTTATATGGGGGGGCTCAATGTCTGATTTCACATACTTTTACCGGATTTCTCCACATTAGCTGATTTACACAACACTATGATAACGCTGTGAATAAAACTGTGAAAAGAACAGAAGCTTTTAATAAATCATTTTAACATGAATAAATCCAACCCCTGTGACAGATTTAAATTTTACCCTCCATCTTTAACAACGTCTATAAAGTTCTATTCTGTTTTTACTAATATTTAAACGCTGCATGTGAATTATCGTACGATTTGGTGACGGTTTGTTCTCAGAATATTTTGCTAAAAATAACTGGATTTACGGAAACATTCGGCTCTGAGACGAGACTTTACGTGTTCGGGCCCCGAGTTCTCCAGCAAGATCTCGGTTTCCACTGCTGTCTTTGGTAATGAGTGGAACACCAGATGTCCCGAGTGAATTGCACTCGCGCCAGAACATTTATATTAGTCATTTACTGCTTGTGTCCAAAACGACACAGGACTTCCATCAAGGACTCGGGGACGAAGAAACACAGTTGTCGTTTGGCAGCACCAGGTTTTTAAGCAGCAACCCAACGCTTTAACCAGTAAACCATCCTTCCACGTGTCATGGGGTTCGACCGGTCGTAACGAAACGCAAATTTGACCTGTCAGTCCAGGAAACACCAATCAATACAAGACCCTGAATACACAAGCAGTGTTTTTTTTTATCTTCTCCGAACAACAAGGCCAGAAGGTTCCATGGAAATACAGTTTTATGGCAGGGGTTATCATTTTCATATCACTAGGCACATGTGTTTTACATGTGTTTAACCTTTTTTATGGAAGGATGCGAATGATTTGTATCGTGTGGGGGGTGGAGCATTGTGGTGGGAGGGCGGAGTCATTAGGGGTTTGGTCACGGGGCAGAAAGAATCTTACCTTTGGTGCCAAAAAGGCTACAAACAGCTCTAAACACAGACATGGAAATCATGGAGGAATAAAATGGTGTCTTACCAGATTCACCAGTGGTCCTCCTGAATTCCCATACTGGTGAAAAGAAACGGAGTTTAGCACAGAAATTCGAAAAAGAAAAAATATAAATATATACTTTTATCAGTGTAAAGCTGCTTTGAGACAATGTTCATTGTTAAAAGCGCAATACAAATAAACATGAATTGAATTGAATTGAATAAAAACCCTGTAAATTGGTGCATAATAACATTTTTACTTCACTATTCAATTATAAAACTTTATAAAACTCAAAAGTCATTACAGGACATGGACTGGCAAACGTATGATGGTTGGAGGTTGTTAAGTCTTTTAGAAACTTTTAGATAATAATAAAAAGAAATGTTGGAATCGTTTAAAAATGGTGGGAAAAGGTGGAAATGCATCATATAAAGGGTGATGTCTATTATTTGGGGAAGTCTGGCATCAGGATTGGATTATGTTCGAGTTCTTAATTAGCGGTTAAGCTAAATATACGTTTGGTTG
>NC_139585.1:30164847-30177001 GCF_946808225.1 Silurus aristotelis
ACGTCTGCAGTGTGTAGCGTGTAGATGAAACCATTTCTATCTTCTCACAAGTGCTCCTGCGCTACAGCTACGACGCTCTAGAAGTTTCCTCAGCATGATTTCCATGAAGGTGGCGTGAAGAAGACGGGACAAAATAAACTCAAGTGAGACGATGCAAATGATAGAACGCAGGGACGAGGATATTCTGATCCATGTTTACAAAGAGAAAATGAAATGAAGACGCTGACGGTACGTGAAAACGTGTAAATAAATCAACAAGTCAAATTTGAGAAGACTCGGGATGGAAATGACTGATCAGGGTCTTTCAGGGTCAGATCTGGAACGCCGAGTCAGAGAGCATGTACAGGGCTGGAATATAGTGTGAAGACCGGGATTCGGGTTCGGCTCGATTCTGTCTAAACCAATTGGGTTGGTTTCATTTCTGGCAACCCTGAACATCCTGAACATCCTGAACATCCTGAAGCTCTAATCCTGGTTCTGTTCTTCAAATCTGAGGGTCACTTTTAACATTCCACTGTCACCTTGCAATCTTTAGATTATTCCAGCCAGATCTGGTTCTTTCCTGTTATCTCAAATCTGAAAGCACGCAATTCACTTGAACTACGAGACTCAAACCCGTTCCAGCTCTGTGAAGATCTGCTTTCCATGGGTCAGTGGAAGATCTCCTGCTATAAACCCTATTGAACGCCTTTGGGCTAAATGTGAAAGCTGACTGCACCTCAGGAACATCCTCACCTTCTCACCTCCATCAGTACCTGATGCTATAAAGCACAATTGTTTCTGAATAAATATCCACAAAAATCCAGTGGAACATCTGCGCAGAAGAGTGGAGGGAATTAGAAGAGCGAATTGGGACGAAATGTGGAATGTGATGTTTAGAGATAATTAGACGATTTCTGATGGAGATTGGGGACTTCGTGGTGGAGTTTGAGAAGGTGTTTGAAGACTAAGAAAAGCAGTGACACTGCATATTAATGACATGTTGCTCCTCATGATATGAACCCGCAAACACGAGTTCCTCTGGATTCCACCTGGGATGAAAACCCTCGTTTATCCCGTCCAATACAGCTTTAGGATCTCCAATGATCCATGCAAGATCATAAGATTTATGCTATATCTTCATCTCAGACATCTACAGAAGTTCCACTCCAGCAACGAGGGACCACGGACACGTGGCTGGAGTGAAATTTAAATGAATCGCAGATGATCTTTTGGGAAAAGTGGAAAAGCCACTTTTCCAAGCAAGAAACCCCCCCCCCCCCCCCCACTAAATCAGGTTGAAACGTTGAAGCTTCAGTTCTGCAGTTTGAAACCTTGTGAAAAGTTACAGAAAATCTGGAACTGTTTAGAATAATCCGAGGCTGCGACGGTCACGCAAACGAAAGAGATCCAAACACTTCATCTATAAACACGAGTAGGAGGAGAGTTCCTGTTGAGGTTTTTAGTGGTTTTTATCCCGTGAGGGAGTTTTTGACGATGCATCACAGTGAAGGAACATGAAGGAACTAGCAGATTTACCCACAGACTCTTCAAACTCTGACTGTGTGATGATTAAACTCCTGCCAAACCCCAAAAACTCAAGATTCTTCTTCTCTTTGGCACCAATAATCAGCTAATGAATAAATAAAGAAGCGCAGGTGTGATGCCTCGGAGGTGCGTTTACTTCTCACCATTCATCACCAAAACATTCCTCCAAGAACACGAGCTCAGGTTCAGTGTTGACTTTGTGAATATTTACCTTCTCCAGTTCCCCCTCTCTCTCTCTCTCTCTCTCTCTCTCTCTCTCTCTCTCTCTCTCTCCCTCCCTCAGGAATAAACAGGCTTGGTGTCTTGTCTTGCATCACACACGCTTATAAACCACTGACTTACTACGGAATCGACACACACACACACACACACACACACACACACACACACACACACACACACACACACACACACACACACCTGTATCAGGATCAAAACTTCCACACACTCAGATTCAGGAAAACACAAACACACTATAATGCTCTGGAAGCAGTCAAGTGAAGATCTTTCTATTGTGGACTCAAGAAGGACATTGTTGCCATTTTATACCCCCCACACACACACACCTGGTAACTCCTGAATAGGATGTCTGTCGTGTGACTGCACATGGAATAAGAAGGGAAAGCTGGAGATTCTGAGCATTTAAATGGAGGTCTGAACTGTTCCTCTCCATTCAGAGGCCACACGTGACCGCCGAGGTTCAAGATGATTCCAGATAAAGAGTGTTTGTTAGAGATGACTGGTCTTTTGTCCTGGACAACAACAGACTGTCACACTGATCTTCTACAAAGAAAAAAAAAAATCTGATTCTGGTGGGAGTCGCTGAGGTTCTGGAACGTGAACAAGTCAGAAATAAAGGACGTCTTTCACCACACCGACGGGGTAATTTAGATTTCCTGATCCACTCGGTGTCAAGTGCTTCGTTCTCCAGTGGAAGTGAAGTGAAAATGTAAAAATACAACAAAAAACCTCTAAAAACCCACTACACTATGCACGATACCTCATCTAAAGGGAAAGTGGAAGATCATGTGAAACTCACATGCACACAAAAGTAAAAATTGGCCCAGAACCGAACCCTGAGGCCGTGATGGTCTCACTTATCACCCAGATTCTGAACTTCATGCAGATGGCAAACATGAGCGTTTTACTCATCCTCTGATCTTCTGATCATTTCAGTCAGGGATATGATTAAGTGTTGGAGAATCCTCCTTGTGCTTGCAGTGAGTCAGAGCTGCTGGAATTCATTTATGTTGTGGCAGAATCGCTGAGACGCTGAATATTAATCTTCTGACAAACAGTTCGATTTAACACGTGCTTTCAGTTGTTTTCGACTTCCACTGGCATCCTTTATAATCAGAACTATAAGGGTTTTGGTTGGATGGAGGTTCAGGTGTGAATAGTGGATTGTGATCGGCTCCATGGAGGACGTTTGTGTGGTTTGTGAACTTCTCAGCCTTTAGTGATGTTCTTCCTGAACCAATCCACCTCTTAATCCCATCGTTATGACGATTCTTAAAAAAGTACGTCATGTGAGTGTTTCTGCAACCAAATCAGTTTCTTCTCCTCTGGCAGTCGTCGTGGAATAAAAAACAGCATTAAATCCACATGAATATTTATGAGATTTAAATGACGATGTTATTGGACGCCTGCTAAAGGAACTCGGAGTCGCCAAATCTGATTGGTTACAGCAGCCAGTTTATTCTCTTTATTTAAAGCTAAAGGCTCCTGGTCAGATTTCTGATGCTGACAACACGAAATTTGGTTGGACAGATACCTGAACCTGAACATACTGGTGGAAGCAGCAGAACCGAGAGAAAAGCTATGAGACAATAATATATTAAAATGAGCAGATGAAATTTAAAGGATGATTACGTGGATTTCGGTTAGGACGGTGAAAAATCTGAATTTGACAAAATAGAGAAGAAAACTAAAAACAGCACCAGATGTTACCTCCAACACCTGGATTATCGTATTACATAAAGCAGAGTCTTTCGGTGGACGTTTAAGTGAAAGCTCCTAAACTCCGATCCAGAAAATGTGTGAAGGCTGGCAGGTCTGCAGCAGTTCCTCCATCTCTCCTTACAAGCAAATCTAAAAGTTGGCACAACATCTGGATGGAAACTCCACTGCATATCTGATCTGAGGTTGAGTGAAGGCCTGCTGAGACTCGCTGGGACAAAAAAACAGACGGATCTCAGACCCATCGTGTTTCAGCATGCTCTCCATCGCTCTGCTTTTCAGAGATACGTTTGTGAAGTCCTGCTCTTGTAGTTCGGTGTTGAGGAACAGGCTCCGAGAGCGGAGCTTCTGAAGATACCGTACCATGATGATACACTTGAATGAAATAAAGGTGGCAGATTCGGATCTGTGGATCTCGACCACGTGACTTATTCATCACTCCTTCGTGGTCGAAGTGAAGTTCAGCCTCCAGCCAGATGGAGAAGATCTGCTGATTTGTGCATCAGACAGATTTTTTAATAAGAACTCATCAATAACCCCAGTGTGAGACACCGAGGAGACACCGAGGAGACGATTATGAAAGATGTTGAAGAGACATTTTGGGAACATGTTGGAGAATTTCGAGGAGACTATTATGAAAGGCTGAGAACATGTCAAAGGGATATTTTTGGAAAATTATGAAGAATTTATCAGATTTGAGACAATTATGAGACATTGAGGAGACTATTATGAGATGGTTTAAGAGATGATGTGGAAAAACAAACAAAAAAAGCTTTTTGAAGAAAGAAAATGAGCATGAAGAGACATTTAGGAGGCTTTTGATGAGATTCTTATGAGATTTTGAGACTATAATGAGATGCAGAGGAGACTTATGAGATGTTTAATAGATGATGTAAAAGAGAAAATGTTTAGGAGAAAGTAGAGGTGCGTCGAAAGATATTTCGGGGGCATTTTCCAGACTTTTTAGATTATTATGATTTTAGAGATTGTTATGAGACACTAATGAGACTCTTATGAGACGTTTAAGAGATGAAGCGGATGTAAAAAAAAAAAAAAAAAAGGGATTATTATTGAAGAAATTAGTGTTTATAGGAACTGTACACATCCTGTGTATATTTCAGAAACTGAGGTCATGAGGCTTTTTTATAAAAATAGATGAAAGAAAAATATTCAGGCGCCGAGAGATTAGATTTTAGATCAGACATCTCGCAGTGTTTACGCACGCGAGCAAAGCATTCCGACATCCTCAAATCTGAAAACAGATCAAACGTGTGTGTGTGTGTGTGTGAGCATGTTTTCTAGCCATAAATAAACTCTTACATGTGACATCACCGCGCTGCTGGATTCTGGATTCTGATTGGTCGGTTTATTTTCTCTTATTAGTGCAGGTTCACGTGCAGGTACGTTCTCGTTTCTATAGTAACGGCTCATTATTTATAACGCATGCACCACTCAATCTTATGGATACGTGACGTCGCTCGACGTCAAAAAGCTAATGACATAAAAAAAAAAAAGATGTGGGATTGGACGGGAAGCTGTGAGGTAACTCCGCCCACACAGTTCCAGCACATCATGAACTTTGTGGAAATGCTCAGACCATCTCGCATCACATATAAAAAAAGAAACAACATATGACGGAGGACACGGCAGATGTTTGCTGAGACGGAGGAGGACCCGGTGTCGGGTGAAGAACCCAGTGGGCGCGATCGCGAGAACTCACAGGCGTGTCGATCTGGATGAGGGCGATGTCGGCTTTCTCGTCCACGTCTTTGATTTTAGCGTCGTACGTGGCTCCAGACTTCAGCTCCACTTTCACTCTGTGCTTGTTGGCCACGACGTGAGCGTTGGTGACGATCAGACCGTCCTCAGACACCACGAAGCCCGAGCCGCTAGCCACGGCCATCTCCCTCTTGGTGAACACCATCCTACGAGATTAGCAAAATGAGATTCAGA
The DNA here is from genome assembly GCF_946808225.1 of Silurus aristotelis. Taxonomy (NCBI): domain Eukaryota; kingdom Metazoa; phylum Chordata; class Actinopteri; order Siluriformes; family Siluridae; genus Silurus; species Silurus aristotelis. The sequence continues at coordinate 30,170,287 of NC_139585.1, forward strand.
GGAGAACATCACTGAAACCCTCAGCAGGAACATTACTCAACATTTCAGACATGAAGAAGAACCCATTGTAAATGTATGACATTTGGCAGAGGCCCTTATCCAGAGCAGCTTAAGGGCCTTGCTCAGGGGCCCAGGAGAGGCAGCTTGGCCTGGATGGCATTTAAACTCACGACATTCTGATCTATCGCCCAATGCCTTCACAACTTAGCTCCTATCTCCTATTCTACATGATTAAGGCTATAAAAGATCGGCAGGAAAATCCTGTGTTCTGATTGGTCAGCATGATTTATATAACTGTTACCGTTTCTATAGTAACAGCTAATTTACAGGGACGTGTACAGAATGTGAGTTCTATGGAAGGAGTCTCCAGTGTCTGTGTTTGATCTGGATTGGGATCTTCAGAGGAGTTTAAGTTCCTTGGTTTGTTTTTAAGGAATAATCTGGTGAGGGAACGAGTGTTTACAGCTGAAGCGAGAACATGAGCTAAATCTTTAAGCGTTAAACAGAACTATAAACGGATAAAAATTGTGATCCGTGTTCATGAGAAAATACTACAAGGAATAAAACTGATGAGGAAAATCTTATCCATCCTCCTCCTCGAAATAATCTACTGTTCCCCAGGGCCAACATTCCGGCTTAAATCCTTCCTGCTGGAGCAGAGAGCCGAGGAACTTCCTCTGATGAATGACTTGCAGAAAACACATCTGCATTGAAGAGCACTTCTAATCTCTGTTCCTAATCTACTCTGAAGGCATCAGGCATCAGAATACACACACACACACACACACACACACACACACACACACACACACACACACACACACACACACACACACACACACACACACACACACACACACACTGAATCCAAACGTCCCCTCAAGGTGATCATCAGATACGTTAAAATACAGATTATTCCAGAAACTCGACGATGAATGTCAAGGAAGGACGTGTTATGATCTCCTCGGCTTCAAGATCAAAAACACCACAAAAGAAGAAGCTGTGAAGATCCAGATGTTCTTGTTAGTACACAAAACATAACAAATCGTCCTCAGGACCACACTCCGGTGAGTCACAGAGGCGTCTGAGTCACACGTCATACTTGCGGTAGAGCTCGATGTGGACCACAGCTGGAGCGATCTTCTCCACCACGTCCGCGATGAAGTTGTACTGGTGGCGCAGGCTGTCAGGATTCCCATCGTGACCTGAGGAACCAGGAGAACATGCACAATAATTCACTGTGGACAAGACATTACTATGCATACAGAGACCTGGATCTGCTGAATTCTGATTGGTCAGAAGGTTATATATGACAGCAGCTGCGACTGTAATGCGCTGGTTCTGATACGTAGTTGTTTCCATAGTAACAGTGTGTGGAACTTCTGAGATTTCCACAAGGAGAATAAATGTGTATTTAAGATGTATTTATGGAAGGAGTCTCCAGTTTCAGAGGTAAAGCGCTAAATTGTCTGATGGCAAATCTTCATTAGCCACACCCCCTTTGCCTTTGGCCACACCCCCTTCATCTCCATTTATTAAAACTAATCAGGTTTCAGTGGAATTTTCTTTTTTATTTTCTTCCTCACCAAATGAACTCCACTTGCCCTGAGCATAAAGTTCAAGAATACCTGAGACCCGTCCAACACACACACACACACACACACACACACACACACACACACACACACACACACACACACACACACACTCTACAGGTTTTATTCTCCAGTCGTGTTAAATCCCTGTGATTAACTGCTCCTTAACAACAACTATAAATCACACACACACACACACACACACACACACACACACACACACACGAGAGAGTGCGTACATGTACCACAACACGCTAAACACAACATCCAGGCCCTGGCGCTAGCGAGCCGCTAATCTGCAGCTATTTTCCATCCCTATTATGTGGGTGCTCGTAAACTCCAGCGAGTCACTGAGAGATGGAAAAGAATGCGAGTTTCACTACTGTTTGTGTTTTTTTCTGGAATCTTGGTTCTAAAACGGTTTTGTGCAGATAAAAATGTAAACTGAAATCTGTTTGTTTCACTCGGAGCAGTTCTGTGGAATCAAAATGACTCAGCTCCATAGATTTCAATTTAAATGTTGAACATAAAAATCACAGTGACTGACAGATACACAGGTACAAAGGCCACGCCTCCTCTTCCCTTATTCCTTAAAAGGTACAGGTACAACGGCCACGCCCTCTTTGCCTAATTATATTTGAATTAACAGGTACAAAGGCCACGCCCCCTTTGCCTCATTATATTATAAGTTTCAGGTAAAAAAAGGCCACGCCTCCTAACCTACTGCACCAAGTGTAAGTGGAGCACTAGCCCCGCCTCCTCCGCTGCACCCACGCTCTCTTTACAGATTAAGCGCCTGTCTAATGTAGCTTTAATAACACAGTGAGGTCACATGACCAAATTTGGGCTGATTTCACTAACCCAAATAGAAAAGTCTGATTTCCAGGAACAGCACATTCTTCAGCACTCAACATCTGTGAAATGTTCTGGTGCAGAGCTGCAACACTGACAGGCGTGAACACCAAGAACTTCAGAATATTTCCTCACGCTGCAGCTTTAACGCAACGTAACCTGAGACAACATTACATCACCGTCATCATCATCACCATTGTCATCTTCATCATCAGCAGCAGAAGCATGGAGGAAACACACCCTGCTGTTTCTGCACAAACTTTTCAAACTCACGCTGGAGACTCCTTCCATAAATAATACGTAAACATCTCAAAGACTTCAATTACACCCAGTCATCTCTGTTTCTATAGAAACCATCGCCATGACACTTGAGTCTCATACAGGGGTGCCAATAGTTTTGATCGAAGCTAGAAGACCTGCAGTGTTCTTGAGAACTCTAGGAGGTTCTGTGGAGCTGAGGAGAAAGAGTTCACTTACTTTTTTAATGCTAACTCAGCACTTAGTACACCACAACTCTCTGTGTGTGTGTGTGTGTGTGTGTGTGTGTGTGTGTGTGTGTGTGTGTGTGTGTGTGTCTTGGCTGCTATGCTCCATTACACACTCACCATTTAAGTTAAAGTTTATGACTGCAAAAACACTCGACCTCCAGGATGTTGTCCTGAAAATGCTGAAAGCTCACTTTGTGGAGAAACGACATTAAAACATCAGACTCATAGTGGAGAGGGGGGGGGGGGAACTCTCACTCAGTCTCAGCTTCATCCACAATCTGTCCACATCTGAGAGATGTTTAACATACATCCACAAAACCTCACACACGTCCATCAGAACCTCACACACGTCCATCAGATCCTCACTTACTGTGATGATCATTTTTTTAGAAACTCGTCACAGCTGGTGTTAATCTGGACAGTTTTAAATCTCAGAACTAAACTCAAGCAGAAACCCTCTCACACACACACACACACACACACACACACACACATTTATTTTATAAGTCGGCTGTGGCTGTCTGGCTCGAACCACCGGCTGCTGGAATCTGACCAGGATTTTTTTGCAGGAAAATATGAACTGAAATGTTCACCAGCAGCAGCAGCAGCAGCTGAGTTCCTCGTGAGCAGGAGGACGAGTTCCTCGTGAGCAGGAGGACGAGTTCCTCAGGAGCAGGAGGACGAGTTCCTCAGGAGCAGGAGGACGAGTTCCTCAGGAGCAGGAGGACGAGTTCCTCAGGAGCAGGAGGACGAGTTCCTCAGGAGCAGGAGGATGTCCATCACACAGGCTTCCACTAAACATTAGTTCAACCAGTTCCAAATGGACTGAATCATTTCTCTGTTGTCCCACAGATCCCTCCATCCTCCCTCCTGCTCTTCTATCCTTCTCCCCAAAAGTATGTGCACCCCGGATTATCACATACCATCTCATTCCAGATCTCTCTCTCTCTCCTTCATGTCACATGACTGTGAGGATTAGTGATTATTCAGCTCCAGGAGCATTAGTGAGATCAGACCCTGATGTTAGGAAGGTGAGGAGAAGGTCAGGGGTGCATATGACTGTGATGGATCCTAAATCAGATGCTATATTTCTAATCTGGTGTGTGTGTGTGTGTGTGTGTGTGTGTGTGTGTGTTTTGCGCACCTTTACCGCCGCACGCGCCCCTCTGCACGACGATGACCGGCGGCTGGTTGTGACGCTGCGCGCTCCCGCTCGCGCTGCGCAGCTCGCACACATTCCGGTAGGTCACGCCGTCGCTGCCGCACGCCGGTTCTGCGCTCTCGCACGCGCACACGCCGCTCTTGGCGCGCCGTCGCACGGTGGCGCTGTAGGCCACGCCGTCGGTCACGGAGCAGCGCAGGCCTTCGGCGCAGTCCCTGTGCGCGCTGCACTGCTCGCCCTCGCCAGACGCGCACACGGGGCAGCAGTCGCAGCCGTCGAGCGCGTCCCCGGACAGGCAGTCGGAGGGAATCTGCGGGCACGCGGACTTGTCGCAGTGGTCGGAGCAGCCGGGGACGCGCGCGCCACACCACACCGGCGCGCCGATTACCAACAGGAGACACACGCACGCCACGAACCGCACACGCGTCATCATGTCTCTTCTTCTTTTTCTTCTTCTTTTTGTTCTTCTTCTTCTTGTTCTTGTTCGCTGAGACGCAGGGACGCACAAAGAGTCTCAGGGCTGCTCACTGAGATCTCAGCAGACTCCACTTTTAAAGCCAACATGCCTTCACACGCAACAACAAAAACAAGCAGCGGGATTGGGCACCGCACAGTGACGTCACATGTATGGGCGGAGAGTAAACAAGTGAGTCCCCGCCCACTAAACAGAAGCGAGGACTTTATAACTAATACTTTAAATTTTTCTGTTGTTTAATCCAAAGTTCTAAAGTCAGAATAAACTCTTAAGTTCACTCACACACACACACACACACACACACACAGGAGCGAAAGCTGGTCCTTGTGGTCCGATCCAACAGACGATCTCCTGTAGCTCAAACTGCTGAAGAAGTTCATGCTGTTGATGCTCGAGAGATCATGACTGTTTTAGCAGTAAAAGGAAACCTACAAAATATTAGGGAGGTGCTCATAATGTTCTACCTGATTGGTGGACCTACAGAGCAGATATGATTCTCAGATCTTTGTATCATTTAGAGGTAAAAGCTGGAGCTTCTTCTTTAAGCTGTTTATGGGGAAAAGTGCAGTTATGAAATAAGATCTCATGAGGTCAAAGCGTTCACTCGTCCACCAGTTTACGCAGTTTGACGTCAGTCGTTCTCCCTCCAGGGTGGAGTCAGTAAGTCAGGAGCCAGTGGAGAAATGAAAGACGACGTATCGAGCAGCTACATCACGCTGATGGTGATTCCAGAACATCATCATGGAGCTGGAATGTTACAGAGAAGTGATCAGATCCATGAGTAGTGTTCAGGCCTTCAGAACTTCTGCTTCTTACACATCGGTTAGATCTCTGATCTGATGAAGATCTCTCTACAGGACCCACACAGATATGAAGAACACGGGCAGGTGATGAAGGAAAACTGAAGATCTCTAAGAAAAAACATTTATCACATCAGAACATTTCCACAGACATGAAGATCCAGTGGAATAAACACGCAACAAAAAATACAAAATGAATAAAGAACAAAAATAAATGAAGAAATAATAAATCATGTAAATGTTTAAAATAAAGAAATAAACAAATGATTTAAAAAGCTTTATAAAAAGATTGGAATGAGTCAAATGGACGAACGGACGTATGGATGGACGGATGGAACGAACGGATGGAAAGAATTAGATGATTAGGTACAATTGAATGGTTAACACTAGAATGATGCTTAGTTTAGTGGATGCTGAATTGATCGATGGAGGAACAGTGGATGGACAAATGAATGGATGGATGGATGGATGGATGGATGAATAGATAAATAGATGGATGGATGGAATAAAAGGAAAGAACGATAATTATGTACATGGATGGATTGATGGAAAGGATGGGTAGTTGGTAGGAATAGGTATAATTTGATGGATAGATGAATGGTTTGGAGGAACAATAGCTGGATAGCTGGATGGATGGATGGATGGATGGATGGATGGATGGGTGGGTAAGTGGATGGATGGATGGATGGGTGAGTGGATGGATGGATGGATAATTGGATGGGTGGATGGATGGATGTTTGGGTGGATGGATAATTGGATGGGTGGATGGATGGATAGATGGATGGGTGGGATGGATGGGTGGGTGGATGGATGGATGGATAATTGGATGGATGGATGGGTGGATGGATGGATGGATGGGTGAGTGGATGGATGGATGGGTGGATGGATAGATGGATGGATGGATGGATGGATGGATGGATGGATGGATGGATGGATGGGTGGATGGATAATTAGATGATGGATGGATGATGAGTGGATGGATGGATGGATGGATGGATAGATGGATGGGTGGATGGATGGATGGGTGAGTGGATGGATGGATGGATGGATAATTGGATGGGTGGATGGATGGATGGATGGGTGGATGGATAATTAGATGGATGGATGGAGGTGGATGATGGATGGATAGATGGATGGGTGGATGGATGGATGGGTGAGTGGATGGATGGATGGATGGATAATTGGATGGGTGGATGGATGGATGGATGGATGGATGGATGGATGGGTGGGTGAGTGGATGGATAATTGGATGGGTGGATGGATGGATGGATGGATGGGTGGATGGGTAAGTGGATGGATGGATGGGTGGATGGGATGGGTGGATGGATAATTGGATGAGTGGA